>NW_018127911.1:4991719-5007668 GCF_001952655.1 Monopterus albus
AAATAAGTATGTCGTTTATCCCAATCAAGGCCGTGAATATGTGGCCGAGGGAGCCTCCCTGACCAGAATGAGGACCTAAAAGCAAATGACGGTCCATTTACAACGAATGGATAGTGCAATCTGTGAAAGCTCGTAATGTTTATGAAAAGCATTTCCCCATCTGTGTTTGACTGACAAAATAAAAGAAAAATGAGCAGTGGGAAAAACCCTCAGTGTTAAATACAGGTCTGTTATGAATTTTAAAAAAAGACTCCCCAAGATTTCAGTAATAGTTGGGAAAACAGTTTAATATTTTCTCCTTTGAATAATGGATATCATACCTCGCCAGTAAATCTATACGAGCGCGTTTTATTTTATTTACATTCAAAGAGTTTCATATTTTTTGCAATACAACTTGCATAAATTATAGGCATCGTTGCGCTATCATTTAAAAAAATAAATATCAAATGTAGGCTATTCCACTTTGAAGTCCTCAAGTTCACTCCAGTTCTGTCCGTCTTGCGTCTCAAGACACCTCCTTTTACAAATACGGTTTCACAGAAAGGCCAAATTATGTTTCCACGCGTAAATATAAACTAAAATCATATGCCATGGCAAATAAGCAAACTAACCTGAGAAACAACATGTAAATCACATATAATGGGAGATATTTTTTCAAACCTTAAAATTATTATCCACAATGCATCCAAACAAAACAAGTGAAACAATGCAGTGATAATCTCACAAATGTGTGCTGGAGAGTATCTCAGCCTGTGTGTAGCTTAGGAAGCGGTAGCAGCTTTGATTCTGACTATATGGTGGCACTAGATCCGGTTTGGTGTAAAGGTTATGGGGTTAAAACATGAGGCTAAAAGGTGGTGTCCTTTCTCGCTTTATGGTCAAAGCAATTGTGACACCTACCTGCAGACCATGGAAATAAAAATCCCACACGTTAAAATGATCAACTCCCTCCACAACAGCAGAAAAAAGTATGCCAGTATGGGTTCAACTAAAACAGCTCTGTACTGCAAGTGCTTATTAAAGTTCCCCCTGCCTAATAATTGCCAGTATTAAAAAAAAACTTCGTGCAGTCAAAGCTTTGAACTGCGTAAGGAAAGTAACCACCACGACCACCTAAATGAAATTTGAAGATGTAAAGTTGCACGCTGAATGCAGAGCAGACTAACTGATTTGTTTGCTTTTGGCTGATCCTGTGAAATTATAATTATCCTAAGCTGAAAGATAAGGTTTGGGGCACACTGTGCACACATGCACACATATCAGAGGAAACAGTAAAAATAGGATTCCTGCTCAAAGCTATGGCAACATTTCTCTGGTTATTGGATTCACACGCTGCCATTGTGTGTGTACGTGCATGTCTGTGCGCGTGGTTGAAACCTGTCCTCCGTGGTCTTATTTTAATGTCTGTCTGTGGGTGTCCTCTTGCACATTTGTTTGCAGTAGGTTTGTATCATTATGGCCCTACTGGTTTCCAGAGCGAGCCAATTTAAATCCCGTCATCACTTACTTGATTGTTACATTCAGACAAACCAAATTATGTATATAGTTGTTTTTTTTTAAATGAGAGCAACTACAAATCGATTATTTCTGGGAATGAACTGCATTGAAAACGAATTATAGACCAGAGTACACGCTCATTTGCTTAGACTGCGGTGTAACAAGTTCCATCTTAAGTAGGCATTTCGTCTCACATTGGGAACTAAAATCGTATTTATCTTAAAGCAAGTGAAAATCTGCAAATCGTGTCAGACTATCCCACGTGTTTCTCACTCAAGGTTGCTCGGGAAAGCCTTATTTTTCTTGGACCAAATCAAAAGCAGCAAGGTCATCCAGTGGGGGCAAAAGCTCATTTGCATTTGAAACAAGTAAACTCGTTCTACTTCCACCGTGAAACGTTTTCCATCTGTTGTTTAAGGAAAATGCGACTTTAGGATTCAGCACTAGAATAAATACGTTTTCAAAATTGTGATCGTTTTAGTAGCAGGTCACCGCCTAATGATAGACCTATTACGTACCTTTCTTTGCTTCTAAATTTGCGGGCCTGAAGTGCTGTTGCTGCTGTTGCTCGACAGCAACAATCTGGTTTTGGTTATTTTTAACGAGGGGAGAGTCTGGCCTGTGTTTGGGGTTTGTGCTCGCCTCCAGAGCCTGGTGAGAGGAGCTCAGACCGTCGTTTGCAGCAGCAGCAGCGGCGGCGGCGGCGGCAGCGGCCAGACTCACTCCAGATGAATTAGTGTACCGCAGGATCCCTTGGCCCTGCAGGGGGCTGAAGTTGCCATAGTTTGTGTAACTGCTATAAAAGGGAGAAGTGTAATAAATAGGTCTTCCAAGGATGGAGGGGGCCGGGTAGAGGGAGGGGGAACTGGCACCCGGGGAGGTGGCGGAAGGCGTAGGGGGAGTGAGGAGGCCACCGCTGGAGGAGGGGCAATTTGTTTGCCCAGGCTGCCCCAGTTGGTTTTGTTGCTTTTGGTCCGAGGTAGCAATCTCCGCCAGCGACCATAATTTGGGTTTGACTGTCGGGTTCTGAGGCGCTCCAGAAGAAGGTCTGCTATCAAGGCATGAAGACGATTTACTGCTGTTAATATTGTTGCTACTGACGAGGCTCCGGGCCAAATCCTCACGCTGGCTGTGGAAGTGGTGGAGATGGTGGAGGTGGTGGTGGTGGTGATGGTGTTGGTGATGACTGAGGACTGGCGCTTCTACTCCTGTTAGAGGCGACGACGTAACAGGTTTGGGCGAAAGCTGAACCCGTGCGTCATGGTTCTGGTCCTCGCCGTCTTCGTCGCATTTCTCTCCAGCTTGGTCAGAGCCCAGGTCTCCCACACGACAGGTGGCCTTCTCCCCATCAGACTCTGCCGAGCAGGAGTGGTCCGTCAGGGTGTCCACATGCAAGCTGATACCTAAGACAAGAGGGGGGATTTTAGGATGTAGCCTATAGTTAAAATAAAACCTAGCAAGTCACAGAATATAAAAATAAAGGGAGAAAATGTAAAAAAAAAAAAGCAGACACATTAAATAAAAATGACCACTATATTCGAAAATAAAAACTAAGGCATTTTCTATAAATAGGTAAATAATCTCTTAAATTTCACATTGTATTCAATGAACATATCATGTCCACGTGTATCCATAATGTTTTACAACCAACTCGGTCTGAATAATTAAGATATTCATTGTTCTTTTTTATCAGTTTAAATGAGAAGCTACGAAAATACACTTTTATATGAAAATAGTCTTTCCCTTTTACATAATTATACGAAAATGCCATTAGTAGCATATCATTAACAGTCTGTCACCGAGGCCACTCATGGTGATTGCTGTGTTATGTGTCTACTTTCCCCGTGACCTGCTATTAATCATTTGAAAGAAAATAGTCTTCATCTTAACAAGGTCATTTATCCCATTGTTGAATCTTGGAACCTCGTTTTCATTCATCATCTCTTGCATATATATAGAATGAGCATTCAAACCAGATTGTTTGTAATAAAAAATATTTTTTTTTTTGCCTATTTTACAATTTTATGTCCTTTATATTTTATTACTGCACTAAACCATATGAGCAGTAAATAAAAAGGGGGCACCCCTTCCCTCTCGTTCACCCCCATTCTGCCCTGAATTGTTAAATGGATCATTGGCTCGGTCGCCAGATTATACCCCACCTTCATCCTCCGCTGAAGCCTCGCTGTTATCCAAGGTTTTCTCAGAGCGCTCCACCTCTTTCCTTTCCCCGTCCCCGTCCTCCTCATCCTCGTCTTCACTCTTATTCCTGGGCGCCCAGGTCATCTTGTTCTCCTTCTTGAGCCTCCGCCTGGCATTGGCGAACCACGTGGAGACCTGCGTCAGGGTCATCTTGGTAATAATAGCCAACATGATCTTCTCCCCTTTCGTCGGGTACGGGTTCTTCCTGTGTTCCTGCAGCCAGGCCTTCAGGGTGGCCGTGGCGTCCCTGGTGGCGTTTTTGCGGTAAGCCGGGTCGTTGAGTTGGTAGGGGTACCCTGGACTCCCGTATGGGTGGTAACTTAATGCTCCAGCCATTCCTGTCGTGTGCGCATCGTATGGGGAGCTCTGGGGAAAAGTTGAAAAAAGTAATAAATGTGCGGTGTTTTCTAAAATTAAGATTTATTTTAATGGTGTAATATGATGACTTATGGATAAAGAAACTTTGTATAGCTTCAAGGTCATTTTAATACAAAAACAAACAACAACAAATATATAAATATATATATATGTGTGTGTGTGTGTGTGTGTGTGTCAACCCTGTTCACACAGTTAAATAAATTCACTGTAATTGCAAACACCAGCAGTAAAGATGTTGTGCATAAAAGCAGGCCGCAGAAAGTCATAAACTAATGGTTATAATCAAGGGATTAACAGAGCTACCGTTAATATAGCAGTTAGAATAATAAAAGGGACAGTTTCTTTACTGTAATTACCTATTAACTTCCTCGTTTTCTGTCATTAGCTGCTTTTTGTTTTGTAGTGGCAGCCCCAGTGTGTTAACACATCTCCCCTTTGCAGCATTACAAATCCCATTAGCAAATCACTCGATATGCACCTTTCCTCAAAAGCTTGAAGTGTCCTGTGACATTAGCATTGCGTGTCATGCTTTTCATGTTAAAAGTGCGTTTGTTCAACTCAGAGCAATGTCAGCGGCTTCATCCCCTGGTGGCTTTAATGGTCGACGAAGAAGAGTTACAGCTTGTGCTATTCAGTTTCTTCGACACTTAAATTGATTTCTACGGACTCGAATAAAATCCTAAGTTGGTATTCAGTTTTACATAATTAGCTGCCCAGCGAGTGTTAAGTTAGGGAAGTCATTACAATTTGCAACCCATGCTTAAAAATCCCATTCAAGCTAAAGGCGTCAAGGATTTTATAAGGACCCCGGGAGCTTGTCATTAGATAGGCCTATTAAAGTACTAGCACTCAAAGTTTCCGCGAGCACTTATCGACTGGAGAATCATAACAAAAAATATTGAAAACGTGAACCGATTTATTCGAAGTGCACACACTTCTGCAGCTAAACAATTTGCGCAGTTACCCACTTGAACACGGCGACACATTCACCTGCTTTGGAACTTAATCATACTAAATCGTACATGAGTCTGTGAGACGTTTTACCATATAGGTTGGGAATCCCGTAGTTGGATCCGTTGAGTATGACAGTGGACTGGAGAAGCCTGCACCGGCCGAGGCGGAGAAAGCAGCCGATCCAGGATAAGGGCTGAAGGCTGAGCCAGAGGACGACCTCGCCAAGTCTTCATTACGCGGGGCAGCCAGAGCCGAGGCCCCGTAAGCCGGACACGAATAAAGAGCCAGTGAGCCCGGGGGCTGGTAGAGGTAACCCTGAGGATAGGACATTGGTTAGCACGGTATAGGTCGCCGATTCCAAAAGAGGGAGGAAGAAAAGCGCGCAGGGCGGCGAGCAACAACAGCCAAAATAATAAACAATCAGCTCAATAATCAGCCGTGCAAACAGTCAGACATTGAGAATAAAAAAAAAGTCCTCCCTCCACAGCCCCCTTACTGGGAAAAAAAACCCCGAAAGATCTGTTAAGGTGCCCACATAGAGGCAATGTGGCATGCGTCTTGATCCCCTAGCGTCCGATGTTTTTAGTACGCAGCACTATGAAGTGAGGAGTTAGGAGGGAAGGAGCCAGTGGAGTTTCAGACACACAGAGTATTGGGAGAAACTGGAGCTGTCACTCCAGCTCATCTGAATATCCCATCCCCGCCCCCTTCTGCCTCATAGAAATGGAGCTTCGGAACAAAACCAAGGCTCCACAATGCAATAAGGTCGATGCATCTTGAAAAGAATCCTTTAGTTTAATGTGGGATTTTGCGGGAAACATTGCTAAATAAAAATCTACCTACTGGATGCAAAAGTATTTGGACTGTTGATAATGCAAATCAAAATGTTTGCATCTGATCTGCCTCATTTGCTATCTGTATAAGGAAAATTCAGGTGATGTGTATCAAAAATTAAAATGAAGCCATTTTATATGTTGAATCCATATTTTCCGTTAGAGTTAAAAAAACAAAAGTGGGTTCATTTACTTGACAAAATTCGCGTTTTTGCTGTACAAAACAGAAATAGACTGATAGGTGAAGCAAAAAAGTATACATAAGTGAATTTTGCGCGGTTGGGTTATTAGCTTTAATTGTTTAAGCTCAGGCTGATTGTGGCACACCGCGTCTGGATCAAACCATGCCCTTAACACTCTCATAACAAACTGTGCAAAGAAGGAGGAAGAGAGAGAGAGTATAAAATGGCCAGTGCTCTCTGCTTGCAGCTGGTTATTTCGTCAGTCCAGCTATCAAACCCGAACATATCCACGAGTAAGTGTGCGCGCTCTGACCTGCGGGAGGCGTAGGCTACCCGGCTTCTCCATTTCCACCTCTTAGCGCATCTCAAATACGCTCATCCCTTATTACAATTACATTCGTCAGAAATAATAAAGCTGTTGGTGGTGGGTGCTTGTGGCTTTATAGGGGGCGAGGGACAGTCTCTTCACTACACAGATACAACAAGCTTACCACAGCACTGCTGAAGTGTGACTTTGTGTGTGCGCCCTAGTCTTATTTGCTTTTGACAGTTTTTGCTCATTCACCTTTGCCGGTGTCCTCGGGCACTCACCTGTCTGTTGTATATCTTTGCGTGCACTTTTTAGGACTTGTCTGCGTGTAAAACAGGGCATAGCATTGTCCTTTATTATTGTGATTACAGGCATTATGACCTCTGTTGGAGACAAGCGCTACAACACAGCATGATGGAAACCTAAAACTGTGACAGCGGTTTTGGAACGGGCAGTCATGGTGTCAGCTATTGGAGAGCAGAGTGGCCTAGCAGTTTTTCTCATCAGTATTCATCCGAATGAATGTATTCATCCATCAGGTGCTGATTCCTCCACTGCACTGTGGTCTGGCAGCGTTGTAAACAGCAGCAGCACGGTTTAAATAGACGCAATACAGCTTGCCTGTTAGCAGAAAGTACTCATTAATTTACATCACCTCGAAATACATACATGCATTTAGTGTAGAAAAAAAGATCCTCTTAAGTAATCCTGATACATTGCGCTTCTACTAATTAATGCACAATATCCCTTAAAGCCCTTAATTACAGCGATAATGCCTGTGAATATTTTTAGAAGACTTGACATCGTTATGACGTCAGGCACATATCACAACATACTGTATGTGTGTAAGCATCCACCTAAAACAACATTTTTGATATAATGTCAGATTTTTTTTTTCTATTTTAAGATTTCTGCCTAAATCTATCACTGACACACACATTAACCAAAAACTCTGTACTGTGATAGTTCTAATATATAGTTTTTATATATGTATGTCTAAATCCCTATGCCTGTAGACCAGTCCCATCAGTCACAGTACATGGGTACATGAGTATGAGAGCAAAACAGGCAGGTAACAGAGATTGGCATCAAAGAAGTGCACAAAACAAACAATGTATTCATGGGAGCAAATACAGTAAATACCATTTTTATATTTGAAGTTTGAAATATTTTGTATTGGAAGTTGTAATATTGCTCTATACATTCTCTGGACCTGTACAGTGCTCTCAGCATCCCAGTTTAGTATATTGTTGTACCAAATAAATACCAACATTATACAAATGCATAAAATACCAGGGTAAAATAGCACTTGATATGCTTGGCTATATAACTAAAGAGATGGAAGCATTTATTGTATCCACATTATTTTAATATTCTGTCTGCTATTCAGGAAATGGTTTGTATTTTTATTTTTGGGAACATCTAGGTTTCAGGCAGGACTAATCAATCCTAGAAAAGTAAATGACTGCTCTCAAAGTACTGTAGATTGGGTCAAGATATGGCTGACTGGGAGTACTGTTTGGTCCACACCAGGGGGCACTGTCTCCTCTACACACAGGCCATAGGCTAACCATCAGTACTGTACCATCACTGTGAGTTCAGTTTTGTTGTTTTTTTTGTTTTGTTTTGGTTTTTTTTACTTATACGTCTGTAACTGTAAGTGTATAATAGGTAATGGTGAGTGTATATGTGTGAGCATGTAACTGTCAAAGTGTGCATATGCATATGTCAGTGTGAAGTGCACCTGTCGGCCTGTTGATGTACAGTATATAACTTTTGTGTGTGTGCGTGTGTGCTGAACTTCACAGTAGTACATTCCAGGTCTCAGTTTCAGTCAGGCTGAGGCTCCTCAGATATTTTAGTTCCACCATGATGGAGATATAGGAAATGGTAGAAAAGAGATTGATGGACAGACATAGAGAAAGACAAGGCAGACAGAGAGAGAGAGAGGCAGTGAGACAGACAGAGAGGCAGACAGATAAATGCAGCATGGAAAGAACAGAGACATTAGGCAGATGCAGAAAGACAGAAAAGCATCGGGTCAGACAGAGAGGCAGACAGGGGAAAAGATGTAGAGTCACATACTGATAAACCCACTCTGTATGACATTATCACAAATTTAGACCAATATAATTTAGGTACAGCAGTGACTTTAACACTGTGTATAAATATCATTTTAATGTTTTTGATAGTTTGAGTTTGTGGAGTTCTTCACTGTACAATACTGTATGGTTTGACAGACTTTACGGATTTGGTATTCAAAAAGAGCTTGAATGAGAGCAAACGTACTTGGTAGCATTATCTCATATTAATAAATAGAAGGAAATAAAAGTACTATATATAATATTTTAAAACAGAAGGTTTGCCATTAATTTGTTTGTTTTATTTATATATTTCAAGTTTGTAGGCCCTTGCCACAATACACTGTGCACCGTTAAAAAAAAGTATAAATTTGTCCCTAGGTTGTGCATAAATTTTACCTGATTAACTGACATTTAATATTTGTCTAAGAAATTGACACACTTGCAGTTATTGGATGGCCCATTATAAATACATATGATTTCAGTAAATTCAATAGATAGCTTTTTTATTTCAGCTTACTGATATATTTATACCAGATGCAGTTATTTTATGAAACATGTCATCCTTTAATGAATTAAGGAAACAGCTATTGATTCTTTTCTGTCCCAACAGAATTTACCACTGAATAATGTAGAACTGGCAGGTTTACTTCTATTGCATTAGTTGATGATTGCTAACTGCTAAACCTTTTTGGTAAATTGCCTGAGTTGAACTGAATAGCTAAAGGATTTAGCTTTGATGTCTTGCCCTTTGTTTATTACATATATGACTAAATAAATATTGATTTCAGATTTTTCTTTTTTCCATACAGTTCTGAACCTCTGCAGTGCAGTTGTTGTGGATTGTTTGAATTTTATTAAGTTATATGTCTTGTGTTGAAGAGCTTATGTGTTTACTATGTGAGTGCGCATTTGGAGGCAATGTGGAGCGAATCTGGGTAAATGTGTAAATGCATGCGTGTCTGTCTATCACTCTAACTATATGCACAACTGTAGGTGCATGACTAACAGTGCGGTGGTATAGCAGGGAAATGGGCTAGTTATGTAGTCAAATCAATACAGCCTGGAATACACAACAATGTTGATTAGAGCCTGAGTCTGGCTATTGTTTACAGGATCCACTGCTTTCACATTGTTGTGACTTATTAAATCAAAATCAAATCAAATCAAATTTTATTTGTATAGCGCCAAATCACAACAAAAGTCATCTCAGGACACTTTACAAAGACACTTTACTGTTATTATTATTACATAGGGAAAACCCAACAGAGAGAGAGGACACACTACGGGAGAGAGGAGACACAGAGTTAGTGATGTGTAATGGTGGCATATAGAAGCATAGGGAGAGAGAGGAGAGGGAAGAGGAGGAGAGGAGAGGAGAGTAGGAGGGGAGGGGAAAGAAACTCAGAGCATCATGGGGCCCCCAGCAGCCTAGGCCTATAGCAGCATAACTAAGGGAGGGCTCAGGGTCACCTGATCCAGCCCTAACTATAAGCTTTATCAAAAAGGAACGTCTTAAGTCTAATCTTAAAGGTAGAGAGGGTGTCCGCCTCCCGAACTGAGACTGGGAGTTGGTTCCATAGGAGAGGAGCTTGATAGCTAAAGGCTCTGCCTCCCATTCTGCTTCTGTGGACTCTAGGAACCACAAGTAAACCTGCACTCTGAGAGCGAAGTGCTCTGTTAGGATGATAAGGCTCTACGAGGTCTTTAAGATACGATGGAGCCTTGTCATTAAGGGCTTTGTATGTTAGGAGAAGGATTTTAAATTCTATTCTGAATTTTACAGGGAGCCAGTGGAGAGAAGCTAATATGGGAGAGATATGATCTCTCTTGCTAGTTCCTGTCAGTACTCTGGCTGCAGCATTTTGGATTAACTGGAGGCTTTTTAGGGAATTATTGGGACATCCTGATAGTAAAGAGTTACAGTAGTCCAGCCTGGAGGTAACAAATGCATGGACCAGTTTTTCAGCATCACTTTGAGACAGGATGCTCCTGATTTTTGCAATATTGCGCAGGTGAAAGAAGGCAGATCTAGAGGCTTGGTTTATGTGTGATTTAAAGGACATATTCTGATCAAAGATGACTCCAAGGTTCCTCACAGTAGTACTGGAGGCAAGAGCTATGTCATCTAAAGTAACTATATGATTAGACAGCAGATTTCTAAGGTTTTCAGGCCCAAGCACAATAACTTCAGTTTTGTCAGAGTTTAGAAGTAAGAAGTTGCAGGTCATCCAGGCCTTTATGTCTTTAAGACATGCTTGAAGTTTGACCAGCTGACCTGATTCATTTGGCTTCATAGATAAATATAACTGAGAATCATTTGCATAGCAATGGAAATTTATGTTGTGCTTCCTGATAATATTGCCTAAAGGGAGCATGTATAAAGTGAAGAGAATTGGACCTAACACAGAGCCCTGTGGAAGGCCGTGACTAACTTCAGTTTGTGTGGAACATTCGTCATTAACATGAACAAATTGAAATCTTTCTGATAAATAAGATTTGAACCAACTTAGCGCAGTTCCTTTAATCCCAATAACATGTTCAAGTCTCTGCAGTAAGATGCTGTGATCAATGGTGTCAAAAGCAGCACTGAGATCTAAGAGGACAAGTATGGAGACAAGTCCTTTGTCTGAGGCTAGGAGAAGATCATTGGTGACTTTCACCAATGCGGTTTCACTACCTACTATGATGGACTCTAAATCCTGGCTGAAAATCCTCAAACAAATCATTCTTGTGCAAGTGGTCACATAACTGCTTTGCAACAGCTTTTTGAAGGATTTTGGAAATAAATGGGAGATTGGATATTGGTCTATAATTAGCTAGGACACCTGGGTCAAGAGTAGGCTTTTTGAGTAGAGGTTTAATTACTGCAAGTTTAAAAGCCTGTGGAACATAACCTGTTAATAGAGAGAGGTTAATCAGATCTAGTATGGATGTGTTGATTAGGGGCAAGCCGTCTTTGAGCAGCCTGGTCGGGATGGGGTCCAGGAGACATGTTGATGATTTAGATGAAGCAATTGTTGAGGTCAACTCAGAGAGATCTATAGGGGAGAAGTAGTCCAAGTATAAATGAGGTCTTACAGATGTTTCTAAAGCCATTGTAGTAGATGGCACATCTGCGAGAGCTGTGGGAGTTGATTAGAACAGTACATTGAGTTTGTCCACCTACAAAAGCAGTTTTTGTCTTCTGGTTTGTCTCCTTGTACCTTTAGACTCCCAATCCTTTATTTAAAAACATCTTGTACTCATCTTTTTTTGGACAATTCCCAAAATTGTAGTCACTGAGAAGAGAAGTGCATTATGCTCTAACAACAGGACTATTTACTCTCCTGAATTTTAAAACATCCAAACAGCTCAAAATGTTTTGTCCTTTGTGGGCTGGTGAAGGATTATTCAGTATCGCAAACTTGTACAAAGTACAATACATATGTGTTTGTGTGCTCATCTTTGTGCGTGGGTGTACTGAGGAAAGGAGAGAAACTGTATTGTGATCTTGCATTGTGCAACTTAGTTAGCTAGGCAGTCTTATTCTCAGCCTTATATGATCAAAACAACTCCCCAAAACTCTTGAGATCAGTGAGAAATGACAAAGATGGTGCACTACATGTCTTTGCGTGTCTGTCATTACAACTACGTAACATTTGCTGCATTTTGATACAAAGCGCTACTACAATCCATCCCCTCCCCCTTCGAGTATGTTGCAGAAATGTCTTCAGTCTTTTTTTTGTTGTACAGTGGAGGAGGGGTCAGTAGGAGATGGGGGCAACTGTGGGGATGAGGGGTAGGGTGGTAGGGTGGCAGGCTGCTGACAGGCCTTCATATCTCTCCTCGCCTGGCATCTGCCCACTGCTGCCAACCCTCTTCTAATCAGCAGCCGTCCATGTGCTTGGCAACAGAGGGGGTTTCAAATCAGTCCCTCGCCTCGAGTTAAAAACCTTAAGCCCTATCACTTTGTAAACGGGTACCTTTAGGGCAACTAAAGCAGGAGCGCCTCTGATGTGCTGAAGTGGAGAACAGTGGTTGCCACATTGCATTGAATATGTTATGTTACCAGTACTGTTCTTGTTCTTGTTTATCAAAGTTTTTTTTAATACCAAAATCACAAGGCAGCTCTTTCTTTAGGTTTGATTTGTTTAACATGCTGCTAACTGACATGGATGTTGGAAAAACAGTTCTTGGGGAGGAAAGTTAGGCAGTAAACTGATTGGCTTGGAGTGTATTTCCTCTCAAAAAAGGCAGGCGAATAACAAACACACTTTCTGTGAAGTCTTCATTTTATTTTATTCTGACATGTCTGAATTGTTAAGACAAGGAGAACAGTGTGCCTGCTTCCTAATTCATGGTTTAAAAACTTCTCTCACAAGTGTTGTTTTACAGACTACAGACATCCAGTCTTTTGACAAATATTGTCTCCAACTGTGTCAATAAACATTACATGGAGCACTTCAAAGATGTTGACACCAGGACTATTTGGCTTAAAACTCTAATCACTCTTATTGATTTGCAAATGTTCATTTGAGACCAAATCATATGGTGTAGAGCATGAAGCTACATGGCTCATGCAGGGTGGAGGGTGAGGGATTAGATCAGGCGGCTGTTGGTATCAGAGGTAACAAGCACAATGAATGGAGTATGTGGAAGGGGAAGAAGAAAAACCCCCCCACAAATTATAGGAATTATGTGCAGCATGGGTTTAAAGCACACACTCACCCAGACAGGCTGACTGATGAACCAAACACGTCTCCGTAAATCAAAGAGGGGAAATAAAGGGAGACACAAAGGGGAGACAATTTGAAATGGACAAACCCTCTCCAGTGGCTCTGTAGCCAAGGGTCGGGCAGATAGGGTTGCCTCCAAAGAGTCTGCTGACAGCCAGTGTCACTGGGCTTTGTAATCATTGTGCTGGACCTGATAGGGTTACTAGCGGCTAATCCAGGCTGACCTTGGGTAGGTACCCTGAATGAGGACGGCTTTGTACAGTTGGTACATGTTAACAGTATGATGGTGATGCTGACATATAATGTCTGCATGGGGACTTGCCACCACAGCTCTTTTGTTGTGATATCGAGTTGCAAGTCCTAGCCACACGCACACACACAAAAAATGTTTTTTCTTTCTCTCACACTAGATAGAAGAATGCTGGCATTTAAATTGTCACCACAGAGAAGGCAAGGTTGTATCTCAAGGTTCAGGAGGTCAGTTCTCGTGTCGGATGTGGTGTGAATTACCTCAAAACGAATCCTGTTGTAATGAAATTTTGTTCCGTTGCTGTGTAATGGTCTGTGTATGTGTGTGTTACCCTGTAAGAGTGTGTGTCTGCACTAGATGTGATATAAATGCCACCAGACATCTACAACATGTTCCTACCAGGATTATCTCCAAGACAAGGCCAAAGTAATACAGTTGCATTGTCTTATATTTTCACATGATGAAACTGACATTTTTTAGGAGAAAAAGAAGAAAGAATATAGAAAAAGCAAGTTGGCTTGTCCAGTTTGACCATACAGCCTCAGCGTCACAGCTTAAACAATGCAAATAAGTGATTGTAAAAAATAAGTATTTTGTTTTTAAAATTATTTAGCATATTTGGTTAATTATGTCTACTAATATACTTTATGTCAGTGAGTAACAGCAATTCCATGGGGACTAAAAGTGTACACAATCTATGCCACATAAAAACACTTGTCCCCTGTGTTTTAATTGAGTCATCATGTGTATTAGATGGTGCATGACCATTTAACCAGACAACACACTGAATTAATGTCTTTGCAACACAGACTCTTGCAACAATATAATAAGTGGGGACAGAGAAAAAGCTGAATTTAATGTTAGGCATATTTATAGCACATTCATCAGCTTCCATTTGACAGCAACATATACACAATCTCAACAATAAACACAGACACACAGCTTCAGGCTCTAACCAGTGTGAAGGTAGTAGAGAGAAGGCATCCTTGATTTTCTTCCTGCCAGGGAGAGCTGTAAATGGGAATGGGATTGCCATCCCCTGAAGCCTGCTACTAATCCACAACAGGCCCACTGCTGGATTACTGGGGACATCAGCTAGCATGCCTGTTAGTGCGCCAACATGCACACACATGTGCACATTCACCTGTGTACACACACATGAACTGATACACACAAATGTGCCAGCAACACAATACTGTATGCACTGTGTATGTACAGCAAGGGTCAGATATGCAACCATGGAGAGAAGCACACAAACACACCAAATGCATATACAAAAACAAAAACAAACAAATCACACATAATCAAGACCTGGAATGGAGCTCATGGCTTTAATATTTTGGCAGGACGGTATAGAGACTGCCATATTTCTGCAGTCAGGAGTTGGCAGTGATGTGTCAGTCTGTCATCGATGGTCCCTGCCGGTCTGGAGGCTTGTTGAGTTCCACACTGTGCAGTTATACACATACATACACCATTATGTAAGAGTAGGTGTTGTGTGATTCCTGCAAATTTTTTTTAAACCTGAGGTGAATATTAAACTAATATAACACTTATCTTAACATGAACAATTTTCTTCTATGTAGTTTCATGCTGAAGAGAATCATACAAGCCACTGCATATTATACGGAAAAACACATGTAGAAGGCACAAGCAAACACTGACACTGTGAAAAGGATCACATGGGCTCTGTCAGCTCCTGTTTGTAATGAGAACAAATGACGCTACAATACTCAAGTACTGGCACAGCAACATCCAAGAACTTCACCTAAAAACTCACTATATAGATACAAATGCACATATTACCCAGTGATGTTAAACCTTTGTATTTTTTTAATAATCTGGATTATTTCATATTTAATTTGATCATATAAAATGTACTAGTTTGTATTTCAGCATGCCATTGTAAAACCTATTTAAAACACCAGTCTGGCAGTTATGTGGGAGATCAAATCTAATGCTGAGTCAGGGTACACAGTGTGCTCATTGCTAGGAAATATCAGCTCCAACACACAAATCAGCTACAACAAATGCAGTCAGGTAAATCTCAGCCCATGATTAGGTCAAGCACGGTGGCAGTATTTGTGGTAAACAGTGTTCCGCTCTGGGGGCTAAACGTTTGTGTCAGTAAAGAATAATTACACCTTTCGACGTTGTATCTACCGTGTTAATCTGGGTCCACAGCAGCCACTTTATTCTCTCGTTTGTTTAATAGCTCACTAGCAGTTTTATTGTTTCAAGTGCTCGATAGCAAACCTGTAAATTCTCTGTTCAACATTTGCCCCCGTAGCGTTGTGGTTCACTGGTGCTGAATGTTGAAATAAAGCAAACAGTCATTGATTTGCAATCAAAGATCCAGGACAGGAGGTCATTTACATGCAGAGAAGGGAACCATTAGGAACTATGCTGCAAGGCATGTGTGGAATTAAATTCTTTTAGCAGTGGTTTGCTGGAACTAGCGACTTACCTACATTAGGTATTATGTTAGAAAACTCACTAAGCCGAATGGAATTAATGTGTCTAGTAGTGGTAGGTGCCATCTGG
>NW_018127911.1:5007704-5018528 GCF_001952655.1 Monopterus albus
CCCAGAGGCCAAGGAAAAGAGAGACAAGGTGTATACTGTGTGCCTAGATATGAGGCAGATTAATTAGATAGGAGGCAAATGGCTCTTGAAATTTAGGCACAACCACTTACTGGCAGTTGGCAAGTGTGCACGTGTCCCACGAGCCCTCAGCATTTAAGCTATGTGTTGCAGCTTCTGCTAAAATACCTCCTAGATTTGTAGACAGAGTGGGTCCTGTTTATTTTATTTATTCATGGGTGTGAATATGAATAATTTACCATTCAGCAGTTTTTGTCTGAGGAGAATCATGATTGTATGTGGCAGGCTAAAGGTTTAGGATTTGGCACATTTCTACTGTACTGACAGCTAGCAGCTTCTGTCTAGGTCATCCTTCTCTGTTTGCTTAGAAAGAAACAGGCTGTCATTATCGAAATGTTAGAACATGTACACCTTTTGTGAAATAAACTAAGAAATAACATTTTAAAAAGATGCTCTGGAACAGTAAGTAATAGACATCTGTCAGTAACACCACAGAGCAGTTCAACCACACCATAAACTGCATCCTCCAAAATGATGACGTTGAATCAACACATCTCTTCAACACAAACTTAACATTAGATCCTTCATGAACATGTGATTTATTGCAGGACTGCATTAGCTTTAATAAGGTATGCTTACTGTAATAAAATAATTTATATTTCACACTAATCATTCAAGAGAGTTGCAAGAGTTGCACTTGGGCTGCAGCAGTTGAGTTGTATGTTAAATAGAAAGTGTTAATTGCTACAAAAGAGACTGATACTTGCATAATGTTGGTTCTTTATCTGGCAAAACCTTTAGCGATGAAACTACACCAGGTTATCAAGCAATATGAAAAAATCTGACCTCACATGAATTCACACTCATGTTAAACCCAGTCCATCTAACTCTCCCTTGTTACAAGTGACATTTGTGAAAACAGATGGGTAGACAGACAGTAAGACAGTTTCCTTTGCCCTCTTTTTGTCAGTACTACAAGTGTCTACTCTCCCACACTCAGTCAAGGTCAATTGAGTTCTCTACTCTGTTATCAGTGTGCTTTTTGATGGAATAGAGCAGATAACAGAGTAGTCAGAAAAAAGATGGAAGGAAACAGGAGATCAAGAACTGCTGGATCTCAAATAATTATCACACCTTTTCCACATAGCAACAGATTTATTTCTAACCTTTAACATACCATAGGCTTTAGCACACTCAGCTGCACTCAAAATGCGTTGCAGTAGGGTGGATTTATTGGACTACTGGTTTAGAAATAGCTTGAAGAGTTTTTACTGAAAAGTAAATATGGATTGGAAATATTTGTGGTCCTTTCCTGTTTTGATTTTGTTTAAAGGACTGGGATTTATTGAAAAAAGATTCAGAGTGTGGATAAACCAAGAAAATGACTACATAGGGTTAAAGTTGATGTGTTTATGGTGGAAATAGAACATGAATATAACTTTAAAGGCTCATTAGACGCCATAGTGGATATAAAGACCATTATCATGTTGACAAACCAGTGACTCTGATGTGAGCACCTGCTTCACCAAAGCATTACAGCCCCACAGAAATTAAAATGCCTTAAGTATTTGCTGATAAATATTTAAGGTCCTGTTTTGGTTGTGAATGTGTATCTTGCAGTAATATACATGTCTGTTAGTTTTAAACCACCACAGCACACACACAGAGCTTACACACTGTAATCAGGGCCTGCCTCAGTCGATGGGATCATCACTAAAAAGTACCGACAACACTCTGACGGACCTCGATCTAACCAGGCCTTTTCCCATCAAGGCACGATTATGTGACTAGCCCCAAGTTACAAGCAATAAAAGAAATGTCTCTCTTTTTTATTACATCTCCCGCTTGTGAACAATGGAGCGTTTGCCTTTGAGCCATTTATTCAGCTCTGATGTATGATTAGCACGGGGCGAATCAATACCATGTTGGATGATCTTAACTGAAAAGTGCTGTGATTTCCCCTCCGTCTCAGGGCCAAGCGCTGATATTTGTCTGTCAGCAGAGACATGCTATCTCTGGCAGGGGCACTGGGGCCAAAACACAGGTATTGATCCTGTCAGCATTGATGGCCCTAATGGTATGGAGGATGAACACAACTGCTTGCCACTGGAAATGTAATGCACTGTATGGAACGACCTCCTGGACCAGTGGAAGAAACATGATTAGTTTTTATTGTGACTTGTGTGGAAGGCCCACAGTGAACACTGGGCAAAGTGACTATAATAACGAGGATAAACTCAAATGACTTAGGCAGAACTTTTATTTTTTCCTACATTGGCCAAAAAAATAAGTCAATGCTTTGCTCCTCTGTGACAGTTTGTTGGACCATGCATGACTTGACTTTGATGTTTATGTAGATATCTACCAGGTTTATTCTTTAGCAAATAAGTTTAAAGTTCTGTATTTTTCCTGCCATGGTACAACATCTGTTTTCATCCTCTGTTGCTCCTATAAAGGAACATAAATGTATCATCACTGCTTCTGAAGAAAAGGAAAATCTCATGAATATGTCTGCATGTTTGTCTGCTGGGACTAATGTGCACAGGTGTGCAATTACATGTCTTGTGATTTTAGATGGGGGGAGGGGTTGTAGTTCCATGATTTTAATATCATTTACATGCATTTTTTACTACAGAAAACAAACAGTCATATATAACGGTGTGCTCCTTTGTTTGGTGAAGGTCAGAAAAAGAGCGGGTAAACAGTTCATCTGTTAGTTTGAAAGTACTTAGTTTGAAAAATAGGGAATAAAGTGGAACCTGACATCTTGTAAATACTTAAAACAGTCGACTTACTGACCATTAAGTGTGTGTTTATAACATAGGTCCTTCCTATGCATGTGAAGTAAATGTGAATGTTTATGTGTGCATGTGCGATGCGGTAGTTTGTGTGTACATGCTTGTGTAAGTGCATGTGTATAGTGAGTGCTCCTGGCTAAGTCTCGTCATGTCTTTTCTTGTTTATGTATTCTCTTTCCTAGACTGAGACTGGAGGAATATGCTTGGGGCTATACAGACACAGAAAAGTAAGAGCAACACTTTATTTATTTATTATCAGGATTTATTACTCAACATAAATATCAATACAGCCAAAGGATGGGGAGGCTGAAGTTGATATAAGCATGGGAAATGATGAAGAATTTCTAATTTAGTTGCTGAAGGCTTGATTTGTGAAGCAAACCTTATGGCTGAAATCTTGTGGAGCAGTGTACTGCTTACACCACTATACATGGATGTGAATAAAGCACTTTAAAAGTTTAAGGGTATATTCAGGTGAAAACTCAAGTATAATTATTAATGTTTGTGTTTTATGACCACAAAGCCAAAAGTGAAGTCTGTCTCTGGTAGATTCTAACACGTCATCAGTTCCATCGTCAAGTCCAAATGTGTAAACATACACATTCCTCAAATTCATTATCATAGTAATGAACCTGCACAGCACAATATTATATTACTCCTTACACCTGTTATTGTAGCCCCTCCAGTTTTCAAGGAAAAGGCATCACTGAGGTTAAGCTACAGTACACAACACAAAGCACAATGCCATCAGATAACTTGTCAGTCATGGACAGCTGAAAAAGGCACATACACACAAACACACACACTAAGATGTGCCAGCACATACTCTGAGTGCTTCTGGATAGAAACAGAGAGTGACAGTGATAGAATTTACTGTGATGGTATCAGCAAAGCAGCCATCACAGCTTTGGCAGATTGGAAGGCCATCAGGACCCATCTCCCTGGCTCCGATCAGTGTTCGCATCCTGACATGTTAACTCCAGGCCCTGAAAGGAGGCTATGAACCATGATCAGCGATATCAAGCCACCAGAAATAGAAATCCATTTCCCTGCCTTGAGGTGGCGATGGGGGTGCGCAGGGGTTGGGGATGAATATCAGTGGTCTCCTGTTCTGGTTTGGTCGGGTCTTAGTTGGGTGTCTGTCTCTCTCGCTCTGCTTCACCACGTGGGGCCCTTCAGCTGTTTTTCCCTCTCCTCTTGTTCTGAAGGTTAAAGGATTAGGAGTTATGTTTTCAGACCGGATTGCTGTCCTGGCATGGATTTAGATTTCAGCCACACACACAAGAAACTATAGGCTCTGCACGCACGCGCAGGTGCACATATGTGCATGCAAACATACACACACAGACCACCAGCACCTCTGCGGAGCAGGAGGTTGTGGGGATTAGCAGGAAATACCACAAGAAGGTGGCTAAAGCATTTTCTCTTCTTTATGAGCTAAATAACAAAATGAGAACAAGCCAGAGGTGTTTGTATGAAGCTGTCCTTCACTCTCCCACCTTCCTTCCTATGGTCCTGTCTAAACATGCTGACCAAGTACCATGTGGCATTTCCAATAGCAAAAAGTCATTAAATATAAACATGGTGTATGTGTTTCTTCCTCCTGATCTTTCAGCTTTCATTTGATTCTGTTCCCTTTTGCTTAGAAACTTAGTGAGATGCCTGTATAGCCAAGGAAAGTTGTGATGAATTATTGATCCATGACAGCTATGTCAAAGCGCTGTGTTGTACACGCACTTGGCATTTATTAACAGTGAATTTACAGAGAACTGACACTAATGTGCTCATGTTGTCCAAAGTTGTTTACAAATGGGGGCAAGTTGGTGGACTTGTGTTGTAAAAAGAAAGGAATGTCCAGATACTGACAGAGCTCCTCTGAAAGCATTAACAAGAGCAGAGGAGAAAGTGAGTCCATGTGTGTTTGTATGAGGGAACATACACCAGTGTTTAAAAAATGTATGAAGAACACAATCTTTTTCTTTCTTGACACAGAGAAAGAAGGCAAACTGTTCTCAGAATGCCAGGGGAAACCACAGTTCAAATAGTGTGAGGGCGAAGGGAGCAGATCAGAGAGAAAGCTGTTTGCAGTTCAGGCCTACAAGGCAATTCTTCCCCCGACTCCCAGGTGAGAGGGCTCAAAGAGAAATAAACCTGAGGTACCAATTTGCTGAGTTTTGTTCAATAGATGGTAGAGTGCCTAGAGATTTTACCTTGAGTGCACAGGGCCAGTAAACAAAATTACTTAAGGATGGTTACATATTCTCTCTCTGTCTTCCCTCATGCTTGAAGGAGACAAGCTCTTTGTCTTTGGTCTGTCCAACTTGTGTTTCAGTGCAGGTAGATAGAGCGCAGGCGACATGTACTGTATTGTTTCGGCTTCTGAGCTGCTCTTCCTTACACTTCTTTTTACACTCCTTTTTTCCCCCCTCATGAACTGCAGAGTCAAAGCTGAATGGAAAACTTTATCAAACTAGATTTAACTTTAGAGGGCTCTGAAATGTATTTGCGGTGCATCTTGAATTTGCTACAATGTTGTGGGTAACATTTCTTATCAACTGTGAGGTTTTATGTAGCTGTGCATTTATTATCATAATGCGGTGCTGATTTATGGACAGACGATTGTGAATAACTTTTCATACACCATATCATCTCTTTGGTACACAGAAAGGCACAGACAATCGTTGCAGGCTTGAATAATTGCAGCAATGAATATTCCACAGCAAAGATAACACACAAACTCCACAGACACTGATGTTTCATCATAGCATTCGTGATAAAAGTGACTGTGACATACATCGCAGGACACCTCTCACCCATTTTACAATATGCCTTTCTGTGCTAAACAGTGAAATTAATTTCCACTCACCATCATCTCCAAACCTGGATCCCCCTCTATTCACAGCAGCCTCTTGGAACAATCCATTAATTCACCCAGATCAAAATCTGCACAGATTCAATTATTCCTGAAACCATAACCATAATACAAAGGCATGACGGGGCTATATATTCAAACTAATATTTATTTGTAATAATGCCTGCACTCTCTTTGTCAAAGACCCCGCAGACAGGTGGAAAAGGCACTGAGCAGAAACAGGACATAGTGTATTGGAAGGCCCTGCTGATTTATTAATGCTCACCCATTTAAAAGTCACTTCATTTTTCCATGCCTTCAGTCTAAATAACCATATTTTGTATGCGGGCTTATGCCCATGAATCAGTGCTGTTTCCTTTACACAATACTGTGTTATCACTCCCCTGTTGGCATGTAGAGGCTGTATCATTTCAACACATTCGAACTAAAAGTTCAAGACATGAGGTTTGTCTTGCTTACGTTTAAATATTTTGATGGCACCTCCTGCACATCGGCAATGCTTGAAAGGCCAGCTTAGAATTATTGACTGTGAAAGGGAAAACAAAACAAACAAAAAAATAGCTATGAATTAGAGAAAAAAGTGAGTGAATGCCTCAGACAGAGACCCAAGATGTAGAATTCAAATGTATGGCAACAGATGGCAAACAAAGGACATGCACAACTGGAGCGAAAAAGAAAGACAGAAAAATGAAACGTATACAGATGCTGAACCAACAGCAACTTAAAGGCAAAACACAAGAACAAAAAATCTGCACACTTTAATGAGCATCCAAAAATTTAATTTAGTGATAGCAGCAACGTTTCAGTCTATACAGGATCTTGGTCAGGCATTGCCAAACAGGCATCATATTGACTGCTAAGACACCACTCAGGTGTTTTCAGTCTGACTAATTTGGAGACAATCAGCTTCTAAACAGGATCATTCAGGACAGAACTAAAATACACTGTCCTGAATGATCCTGTTTAGAAGCTGATTGTCTCCAAATTAGTCAGACTGAAAACACCTGAGTGGTGTCTTAGCAGGTGCACATAAACATGTGCCTGTCAAAGTGATGCCTGTTTGGCAATGCCTGACCAAGATCCTGTATAGACTGAAACGTTGCTGCTGTTATTGAAATAAATTAGTGGGAGCTCACTACAGTGTACAAACTTTTTTTTTCTTGCTAACAGATGGCAAACCATGCAGAAATCAAAAAATAGCTTTCATTTTTCTTTGATTTTGCAGTGGTAATATTAGATGCAAATGGAACCCATACTACAGAATGGGGGGTCTCAGAAACAAAGACAAACATTGCTTGAAGTTTGCTTTCCCTGGCGTCACTTTTTGTGAAAATGAGTATTGCAGACGGTGGCTTCACCTGTTTGTGTTCAGCACATTCATTTCTCAGAGCTGGAAACTACAGGGAAGCAAACTCCAAACAATCATTTCTCAAATGTAGAGAAGGCCTGGAAAAAAGCCATCATTGTTTACACTTGACCAACTTTGCCAAAGCCACATAAAGAGCAAATAAAGTAAAAAATAAAATCACTTTAGTATATAACTGCTCTGTGAGATGTTTGATCCTAATTGCAATATGTTTCAAAAGCCAGGTCCCAGTGCGATGTAGTTGTTTCCAGAGTGAGAGAAATTAATTCTCATTGTGTGGCTGTTGTAATGTCACAGATGAAGACTGCCCTGACCTGAGCTTGAACTCATCAGCTGAAATGAAGTTGTTCACTCAGCTGTAGAAGACAAACCATAGTTGCTGTGGATTAATCAACCCCATCAGGGTGTATATGTGATAGAGGGCTGGTGCTGGAAATGGCTTCCACTAACTTCCACTTTGACCCCAGGAAATGTTGGATTAGAGGGAGTGTGCATGAGCAAAACGTGCAAGACTCTGATGTATGTATGATATCCTAAATCATATAGAGCCTTGAATTAGATGTCTAACCTAATGTGTGGTTGTGGATTAGAGTGTGTGTGTGTGTGTGAATGCACTTTATTGCAGTTCCTGTCTGCCATCTTTTTTGTGTTATTCTGTCATTGTGCATTTTTACAATGCAATTATGGCACCGGGCATGTTATGTGGTACCATATGCAGCACAGCTGTCAAAGAGTGCAACCATGCAAAGATACAATTTCTACAGTCACTGGTGCTTTCCAGATGTCCTTGAAAAACACACTTCAGACAAAAAAAAAAAAAAAAAAAAAAACGAGGAGAGAAGACAAGTTGGTTTTGGAGGGAGTTGTCAAATCTGGTGAAGCTGGAGTGGTCTGTCTGGCTATTTAACAGTCAGCAGCAAGCATCTCTGCTGAATGTGACTGCTTATAGTAAAAGCCAAATGGCTGTATTTTACATAGATGTATCAAGACAGAAATGTAAACATTTGGGAACTACTTGGGAAGTAGTTTTTGACAAGACAAACAGTGCTTGGGCTATATCAAAAGTATAAGCTGTGTTTCACGTTCTCAGATGACACAATTCTGAATTGTCATGAGGCTGCTTTCTACACTCATTACTTTGTAAACCAAAAAGAAAAATCTCTGGTTGTGGAACCTACCACGTTCATCAAAGGTTGCAAAGCGGATGTCCTTTGCTTTTGTTTGGAGTACTTTTCATACATGGTAAACTAAACCCCAATCCTTTGCTTTCACTCCAGTGTTGTTGGCAGTATGTGTAGGTAAGTCAGTGTAGCTATCATAGGCTGAGATGGGACTTCAGATGCTAAAGGCCATACATTATGTTGCTATCAAGGGATGTTGATTTGTCAAAGTCTTTAGAATTTCCTGGGTATTAAAAGCAGAAGCGTTTTGCTTTTGTATGAAACTTTGATAGGCGGAAGAAAATGGAATATGATCCCATTATTTTCTGGCTTTGCACAAGCCTGACCATATGATTTACTCACCGCCTTCTAAACACAGAGAGAGGAAGCACAAGGGGAAACGAGAGAGAGAGAGGCAGGCTGCTTGAGTCATTGCATTTGCACACATTAGAGTTTGCAAGAGTAATGTTTTGGAAAACAAGAATAGAGAAAAGTTGAATGCTCCAAATGGTTCTGCGTGATTGGATTTGGCTTGAAAAGGATAAGTACGCTTCTGAAGAAAGGGTCCCAGTGATATATCCAACTGGAAATTTTTAATCTCACAGCTGAAAATGTTAAATACAAAAGCTGCTCTTGAGGTTCACTCACTCTGCTTGTTTTCACAATTGCCATAGCTTACAGTCTAAAAAGCTGGTTCCTCCTCCCAGCTAGACAACTTAGACCAGTGATTTGAAAACTTAAACATGCAGCAACTGTGTTAAAATGTTTGGTTTAAACAAATTGTGTTAAAAAAAACTTTCAGATTCATTTCCTGAGCTACACAGGTTAATTTGTTTAAACTTTATTCATTTGCACCAACAGTAAAAACTGGTAGCTGTTATCACAAGCTGCTGTGACACAGTTTTTTCCCCATTACATGAAACAGTGAGTAAATATTGGCTAAGGATAAGTGCAGTTGGATTGTTGTTTTCCAAAGCTGCTGGGCAGTGTTACAGTACAGGGAGCACTTCACGTCTCCATCCAGCACCAAATCTCTTCCAGCGTTTGTCATACACACCATTGTTGAAGTACTTGCAAAGATTGAAGATTATCTCCCCCTCGCTGGGCAGCACATGTTTGCAGCAGAGTCTCACATGTATAATTCACTGGAAAAATAAATTGTCAGGACTTCAAAAGAACACGGTGCATTTTGTACTGGGCAGCACTTCGCGTTTTATGCACCAAATTATTTATTGTTTTCTCAACTCCCTCGAGCCTTGGCCTGACCTTAAGCAACTTCTAATTGGCTCTGCTGCCACACTGCTCTCTGTGTTTACACACCCCTCTGGTGTGACACAGGCTGAAATAAAGTGTTGCAGCCTTGTCTGTAAATGTTGGAGCATGATACAGAAATGCAACAACAAAATAACCACTTTCCTCCCCTTGCTATCTTATTAACTGATGTATTGCTATTTATTGTTTAATGGCACATACAATCAGCAGATACATTATGAACACTTTTAGGAGGAATTCTGGCTCAGTTAAAGGCATATTTAGATGTAAACAGTGTTACATGTCTTATTTTTAAAAAGAACATACAGAGCTTTGCACAATAGCACATAATGCTAAAAGTATATTTAGTGGTAAGTCATTATGGCAGGGCAACCCTGGCTCCTAGAAATGACATTACTGTGTAGAAATGCTTTTTGTAGGCCGAGTGGCTGGGCTGGATATCAGGCATTAAAATGCACAAGACTGTTGCACTAGAGATCTTTGGAACCAACGGTTCGCTTAAGGTTGGGAAAGATCATAGTTTTGGTGAAATACAAATAAAAGCACTATGTCTAAAGTCATTATAAACTTGTGTATCAAACAAGATCGTACTCATTCTCTAAATGTAAGTCCCAAAACAACCAAATAATTTCCCAGTCACTATGAGTAGATGTTGTACTGCAGGATGGGGTATTTAGACAGAAATCAAGTATGTTGCAAATTCAAATTGCAAACATTTGCTGGTTTTCTTTGTCTTCGGGGAGGCATGTGTGCAAATCGTGTACATTAACATACAAATCAAGTAAGTAAAAACTTTCTACTAATCAGTGTCATGATGGGAAGCAACACAACTGTGTTGCTCTACAGATGGATGTCATTCACTGAGTACAAGAATAAAAAAATATATATAAACAAATTGAAATGTTTCATGCATATCTCTGGATGTCACACACACACACACAAAAAAACAACTTTATAGGCTAATAGAATTATCTGTGTTACTCTCAATTCATTGTTTGATGTGAGAACTCATCAGTCATGCTGCCTTTATACTATTAGACACACAAGACAAGCACGGGGAGGTGGGAGGGCTGCTGCTGCATCTCACACGGCATAATTACATAAACAATAGTATGTGATATGTTATTAGGTGTGGAGAGGGGCGTCTGGGGAAGGGAGGGTGGACTCCTATGAGGTCTTTGTAATTCCCTATTTGATAGTAAGGCTTACAGCAATTAAGATGTTTAATTTAAGGATTTAAGCACTGCGGATTGAGGCAAGAAGAGAAAAAAAAACAATAATCATGGGTGGTGGCTGAAGTTTGGGGTGGATCTGACTACATTTGAATGTTGATAATTT
>NW_018127911.1:5018592-5027626 GCF_001952655.1 Monopterus albus
CGTCTCTTTCTTTCGTTCTCTCCTCCTCAGTCCCTCTTGAAGTTTCCGAGGGACTGAGAGGATGTGAGGAGAGTTGATCGTTGCATTGCACTGATAAGCAAAAATGTTTCCAGAGCGTAAAAGAACTCTGTGGTGTGTGAGAAGGATAAACTATAATCTGCAACCACACACTAAACTTGACTGCTAATATTTGCATTGGAAATCAGACGGAAGTTATGCTAAGCTTTCCCCATTATAGCTCGGCGTGCATGTGAAAGGTCTTCCCCTCCTTCATTTGAATATGGCCTCTCATGCATTTGAAAAAATACATATTTGGAATGAGTGGAGGATGGGATAACAATTTAGGAGGATGCATTTTTGAAATGATCTCCTAGTGAGGTGGTCCCCCCCTCCCCCCATAGTGTACTGTATATAAACCTATTTTAAAAAAGTAAGTGAAGTGTTTGATTGGGATTAATGTGACTGAATTTCTTATTTTATCTTCAAAGGAATAGAAATCTTCTCACTCATGCTTAATGTAATGTTAATATATGGCAATATGTAACATATTTTTTAATTTAAAATCACTTTTTTATTTTAATTATAGCACACAGTGGAGCTGAGATGGGCTGTTGGGTTAGACTATTGTATTTTACAAACCTATTCTCAAATGGGAATTTAGAATTTAGAATAATATTGCCTAATTGTTTTTTTGTTAATTTATTTTGTTAAATTACTGGTTTTTCTATGGTATTCATTTCCCTTTTAACTTTCTCATTTCTCTGAACTGCTTTTTTAATCCAGAAAGTTTTTTTTGTTTCCCTCCCAAGACCCACCACAGGAAATGTGTTTATTTGATCAACCCAGTGTTGTGCAGGATTGATAAGATTAACAATCAAAAGCAGTGGTGATTCAAAACATTACAATTAATGCTCTCATTACTATCAATCAGTGATTTAAAGGGAGTGTTTCTAGAGGGCTCAGCCACCAACACAGCAGAGGGTGAAACTGAAAGGGAATGCTTCAGTGTGAAAACCCTGTGATATGTTGACTGTTTTGTCAATGATATAACTCATTTTCCTATTAGGTTATATGACCTGACAACTGTTTCTATTTTACCCAGTCAACTGCTTTGACTGAAGTGTAAAAGACACTTGAACCTTCATCTAACAACTGTTTATACCAGGTCCACAAACTGTGATTGTGCTTTCTGTCCCAACCTCTAATAGGGACATCAATATGCTGTAGTAATTTTCTCCCTGATGTACATTACAATCGTTGTTTTCAGTTCTCTTCCCACAGGATGTCTGTAATAGCATGATGTACATTGAGTATAATCATACAGGTTTACCTTTAATACTTGAAAATAAACTATACAGCTACACCTTTATCAACAATATTACTGCCTTTCGGTCCAACACATATGATGTCACAGTGATATAGTACAGTACACTGCTACTTTATTAGGTCAGTTTATGAAAAGTGATTTCATATCGGATCATTTTCAGCAATTAGTCTGTGTTTGTTTCAGTCACTGTGGGCTTTTAACTTCGAAAACCCAGTAAAAGGGATACAAAGCTCATCTGTTAGAAAATAAAGAAATAGTACGCATGTAATATTTAATTAATCAACAAATAGCTGCAGTCTGTCTGGATCTGTTTTTCAGAGTTAGTGGATTAAAAGGACCAATGGAATGATAAATCTGCTCACATATATTCAGTCTGCTTGCCATGGTTAAACACTGGGGCATCATATGGTCATGTGTAGTTGAGCTGACAGGCATTTAGTGTATTTCCACTTGACCACACATTAAGAGAAATACTATCTGAACAGCCTCTACACTAAGCTAGGCTCTGAAAAGTGATTTCAAATTATTTTTTTCTTAATGTAATGTCATTTAGAATCACACTGGGGGAAAAACTGTGTGAAATTGTGCAGATAATCAGCTAAATCTCTCAACATGAAAAGATAATTGCTCCAGAAATTAGCTGTACCTGAGGTCCATTTGTTTGGTCATGGCTAGTTTCATATATGGCAATGATCGGATATTAGCACTAATTAGAGCCAGGTCAGAGTTCTTGAAGGTCGGACATTAATGTGTAGGATCATTGAAATGCTAATTATAAACAGATTAGAAAGTTACGGTTCTTTATGGAGGCTATGTGATAATTTAAAGCACTGATTTTTGTGTAATAAAGGATTTTCCACGAGCAGAGGAAATTAAGCCTTAGTCTTCTCAATTTCATTTTTAGTTGATTTTTTTGTTTAAAAAAATACAAAAGTTGACAATGCACTACATCAGACTATACCATGTTCACAGCCCTTTTGATATAAACATATCATCAACAATTTATAAGTCACTAGTGTCCATCATTTAGGTCAAGGACAAGTAACCAAGTAACAAACAAAATTCTGTAATCTTTTCAATAGTTGCAGCTTGAAATGCCTTTGTGACCTGATTTTTGATTTCGGTCTGGTTATTTCTTGTAAGAGAAACACTGATATTACTCAACTGTCACCTTGGTGGAAACCCACAATGGTCCCTCCAGCTCTGTTCTCTCTCTCTCTCACCTGCCTGCTCCTTCAGCTCACTTGCCATCCTTATCAGTAAAGGAACTTCCCATTTAGGGCTAACTGAAAACCGTTTATTCACTGCCTCACCCAAAGCCTTGCTTTCACAGCAGAGGAAACCACACTCTGTGTTCCTTTGTCTAGCACACACTTCCACACACAGATGCACACACAACCACATTCATACACATCAAGACACACATGTATAGTGTTGCTTCCTTTCAGTCCTCTGATGTGACTCATCTAAACACAGACTTAGTGATCAACAATTTAGTTAACATTTAATTTAAACTTTATTCTTGTTTTGCTAACAACAGTAGTTATGTAATTGGCCATTACAGAGCACATACAGCTTCTCTTCAAAAATTACTCTTGTCCAGGAAGAGAAGAGTCTTTTGTTTTATGTGTGTGGCTGAGTTGGACTGTTTATGTTTAGGAAGCACAGGTGCAGTTTTAATATCATAATGCTAACAATGGCATTTGAGCAATGAAATATGGACATAAAATTGTTTTGTACTCAATGAACTTGGAAATCTTTATTAAAATGTTTACATCCATTTGCTTGGTGCCAGAACAAACACTGCGCTCATAGTCCAGTGTCAAAATATGAACACAGAATGGGCCGTGTTTTGTTTCCAAACTTTTAATTCTTGATTAATAGAGTGGCTGGTGCCAAAATCAGCACAGCTAAACTACAGATTGTGTGGAATAGAAATGACACTGTCTTCTTTCTCTGTCAAGACTTGTCGACTGCCATATCTATATTATCCTACCGTGACCACCAAAACATTAAAGATGCTGGTGTGCTATACTAGTGGCAGCTGCTAAATTTAAGCATAGAGGAGGAGTAGACTAAAGAGGCCTAGTAAACTCACTTCTTTCTAACCACAATGAGGTGTGTGTGTGTTTTTTTAAGTCTTCATCAAGAACCACAGTTCTTCATGTGACATCCCTCGAGGCAATTTATCAGACTTCACTCAACTCCCTTTGGAGCCACAGAAGCTTTTGTACAACTTTGTTTCACATACTGTATGCAGTCATACTCCCAAAGACCCGTAAACAGACTTTGATGTGTAAAATTGTTGGAGTTCCCCTGGAAATAGTCCTTTCCTGTTGACATTAATACCAACATACAGATATATATTCTCCCCTGCAAAGTTTGACAAGTGAAAAAAGTAACTGGACATATTCAAAATGTCAAGGAATAGCTTTACAGCACACAATAAATACAGTGTCAGGTCAGTGGCCCCCATTCTTCTCCTTGTCAGCCAAGTGATTTTGTACTGGTGCAACTACAAAGCTCTGTGGATTGGCCCCAGACAGTATGTTTTCCTGTGTGCCCTCTTTCTCTCCCATCATGTTCTCCCCTTCTTCTCTCTCTCTCTGATATCTAGGACCGGAGAGGCAAGAAGTCTTAAGGGGCTTGGTCTGACTCAGCAGATCAGAAGAGAGAAAAGCAGTGCGAGTAGCTGGGAGGCTCTCTATGTACATGTGTGTGTGTATCTGTGTGGTTTGTGTGTGAGTGTGGTAGTAGGATGTCAGCATGTCTTTGTTGTTGTTGTTGTTGTTGTTGTTGTTGCACATATCTGTGAGGTTGTAGCCAGGAGGTTTGTACCCTCCTACCTCCCTCCTTCTCGATGAAATTGTCATCGGAACATGAAAACATCAAACAGGACCTTTAATTGTGCTTGTGTATGTGTGTGTCTGGAGAAGTAGTGTTTGGTAATGTGTGCACATGCTTGTCTGTGGGCCTATGATTGTTGGTACATGTGTCCTCAGGCCTTTGCTTGTAATTGTGTTTTGTACATATCATAATTTGTTTAGCCATGTGTCTTGTATATAAGACTGATAAACAACAGTTATTAGTAAGTTACCAAAGTATCACAAAATATAGGCTAAAGACAGTCAGTCGTACATACACAGTAAATAAGTAATAAAATGCTAATGGGACGGAGGTATGAAGCAATAATAAAACACATTAATGATTGTGGGTATGAAGCAATAATAAAACACATTAAATGAATGATTGCATTGACATACAGTATGTCAACAAACAGTCATAATAGTATTAAACTATTTTCAGACAAGGTGACATTTAGCCTTTTTCTGTCTGTGTCTGTCAGTCATTGCCAACTCTTCTGTGTTTGTGACTGCTTGTCTACGCCAATGCCTCATTCTGCCTATCAGCCGGTCCTTCTGTCCCTCCATCCCTTTGCCTATGCATCCATTTGTCTGGCCATCAGTCCATCTGTCCGCGAAAAAGGCAGAGAAGCTCGTGTATCTCTGATCGTGCCCCTCCCACCCACTACTTCTGTTGAGGCGAGATTAAACAACAAAGTGGCTCGATTAATCCATTTGAAGTGATGTGGCATTAGGGCTTGGAAGGAGCTGGGCTAACAAACACACAGTGTTGCAGCTGTGTGGGCTGCAGATAGAGAGAAGGAGGAGTGAAATTAATTGACCTCCATGGTAGCAATTAAAAACAAAGCAGGCAGAAAACAAAACAAAACATGGGCTTGTGCCTGTGAAACAACATGCTACTGCTTGGATGAAGAGATGGGAAAAGAAATGGGAATGAGTCTGAAGTGTGGTTGAAATGGGGGGGTATGCATAGAAGTCCTTTCTGATCATCACTGTATGGATACACTTCCCCATGCACATGTGAAACAAATGATAAAGCCACACTCGTGTTTTATTTTTCTGACACCCCCAAAATCACATTTCACTAACTTCAGGCTTTCATGAGACTGACTTGAACAAGGGATTACCAAGAACACTCACTGACAATGTTTCAACAGAAAGGGATTTGAACTGTCATCATAATAATAACATGGCTTTACGCTACTATCAATGAACACCAGCTTCCACACTAAAAAAATGTCACAACACCATACCTCGTTCATGCCTTCATATCTCTGCAGGCTTTTATGAATCCAAGTTGCAAACTGTTCTTTGATGGCATTGTCTGCATCTCTACAGACCTTTTCTGTCTGAGCACCTCCCCGCAACTGAACATTCAAATTGAAATACAGAAGACCTCCCACATATCCAGCTTGTTGTTTCTTGTGTAAATGATGTTGTGTGTTCAAGCATTCGTTTATTCTTAATCCTTACTTTATCCTCCCTGATATAAACCCAGTGATTTTTTTTTTTTTTTGGCAGTAGGGCCGGCAGCACAGCAGAGGCATGCCAGTGGCAGAGGCTGTCTTTGATCCTTCATCTCAACCACACACCTGAGTGATGATGGCTCTGCTTGTAGCATTATCCCTCTGTACTCCAAGTCTTTCATTACGAACCCCTCCCATGAATGGTGTCATTGATGGGCAGTGGAGACACCCATGTTTAATGTGCTTATGGGTGTTTAGAGGAGATCATTTCAGGGGCTGATGTTTTGTCTTGCAAAGTTGTGCAGTGATGGAGGTTTCAAACTCTTTAATAGCTTCTGCATGGTAAACAAGCATCCTGTTTGCAGAGTACATGTGTCTACATACATTAGGCTATTACTTCACCCCCTATAATGTGTTTCATTGCTTTATATGCCCACCGTAAGGTATGCTGCACAAACTGTATATATTACTGGACCATCTGTGTGGATTTTTCACAAATGGATTATGGAGTAAGTGTGGATAACAGTACTTTATACAGTATTACCGATGGGTCAAATGATGTGTAATCACTTGTCTCACATAGCGACAAACCCAAAAGGAACTGTCACCCAACTTTTAAGTGCTATTGAGTCAGATCAGTGTTTTGGTTTTACCAAACAATAGACAGACAAAGGTTGCAATTGTCTGGTTAACATAATGGAGCCCGGAGCCACTAAACAGCCAGATATTTCTCTAAGAAGTGAGTAGAGACAATATCATATGTCACACCAATGAAAGGGCCACATGCTTAAATATTTTTTGTATGTGAAAGCAACAAAATATATTATATATGTCCAAAGAACTAAGGATGTTAGCCTTAAAATAACTTGTGTGAAAGGAATTTAACCTTTAGAGAAATAGTTGTAGTTTTATGCCTCAGTATTACCCAGACTGCACCTCTCTTTCACCTTTGAACTCAGTTACAACCGAAGCATTTGACTCAAACATCACATGGCACAACCACTTTCATGTCCATGTGTCACCATTTCAGGTTTTTTCAAATAAACTAGCTGTAAACTGTATTTTTGTATTTCTGTATGTTATTTCTTTACATTTCTAAAGGTTTAATATCATAGTTTGTGAGGAAAGTTGATATTTTGATGTAAAAACCAGAGCAACATCTGGGTCTTATTCACATTCTTAATACCCTTAAGCCAGCCTTATATTGCATCCATTGACTTTTCAGATGATTCAAATGAGAAGTATGTGCTGAGGGTTCACTTCTGTTTCCTCCCATTTAAGATTATGGCATTTTGATATATCCACAGTAAAATATCCGCTTTCTCCCTTAACAGCTTAAACATTTTTCATGTCTTATGGCTCCTAATCCATCTCTATTGGAGCATAAGGCTATTGTATTACAGATGTGTCTTTAGTCTACCCTCTCCTGAGAGGGGGAAATTGAATGTATGATGGACAAATTACTGCAGGGAATTAAATGTTCACCAGAAACTTGTATAGATTTGTTCACTTGTTATTGCATGTCACACAGTTAGTGTTTTATCATATACTGTACAGTGTGGTGTCTAAGGAGTACCACATTTCTGTTGTACTTGTGTTTTTTTTTTTGTTGTTCTTGAAGTATTTTTTATTAAGTGGTCAGACAAGAGGGGAGCAATGTGAATAATATGTACTCCAGACCCTAGGATAGACTGGGTATGTTGCAGGTAAGAGTCCATGAACAGCTGATAAGTACATTCTTATTAGTTACATTACATAGCCATATTGGAAATGAGATCAAACTAATTATTTTGACTGGCTACCTAAAACCTTATTGAGAAAATATAATGAGCTGAAAATGACATTTACAATGTAATCTGTCTGGGTTTTACCCAACATAGTTCCTGCTTTGTGAAACAGGACCATTTAGCTTTCATCCAAACAGGTACTTCTGTTACCAAATACTAAATGGTGTGTGCAAACATGTATTATTTCAACACTTAATAACAGACAACCCAAATAGGTCCCTGGCGAATGCCATATCTGTGTGTGTTCATGTGTGCACATGGGTGGGCGGGGATATAGAATGGGTAACAGACAACAGTAAAAGAGGGGGGGGAATGAAAAGGGGTTAATTTAGTTTGGCGCAGGTGAGGTAATTATTCCTTTCCCCCACTTCACTGCACACCCATAATGATTATTAACAAGCTTAAAGTACTTGAGGAGCACTGGGAGCTGGTGGCTAACAACACATGGCCCATGAAAGGAGGGAGGGAAAGCGGGATGGATGGTGGGATGCAGGGAGAGAATAGGGATGATGGGAAATCATTATGCTAATGAGGCTGGCCTTAATCACACAGTACTCATAATAATCTGCTGGGAGGAACCCAGGTTACTTGGGTCACTGGTTTGTTCCATGGCAGGTACTCATTTTTGTGTTTTCTCTTTCACTCATTGCTCACTTTTGCCTATTTTGTAATTTTCTCACTTATTCTCTCCTCCCTCTCCCTGTGTCTATATGTGGTTTTAGATAGAAGGTCACTGGGGTGCATAGTGCTCTTAAATTCAGGCATGGATGTGCAGTGTGCATGTACTTAAGAATGTGGATAACAGCAGTTTATCCATTTAGATTTAGGATCACAGCACACATATTACTGGCCATGAACCTGCACAATACAGGAATGTTGGACCCATATGATAAAAAAGCAATGTGTGATAAAGTTGAGTAAAAAAAACAAGAAAGGCAGGAGAGGGAAAGTATTCTCTTAAGAAAGGCAAGTTTAATGCTCATACTGTCTGTGAAGCTCATGAACAAAATAGTAAAGTATCTGGAGTAAGATCTCTTCAACTAACACTGTTTTGCATTGTTAGCCAGGTTTGTGCTTCTGTGTCACTGCATATATGTGAATGTATGCATAGAAAAGTCAGGCAATGGAAAGGACAGAGATTTTTAGCCTGGCTTAAGGCTGTTATAATTTTCAGCCTAGGGCTGGTGTTATGAAATGTTGATATTTTTTCAGGTGAGAAAATGAGAATAGGTGCTCAGTCTATCTAAATAATGCCAATTTAGAAATTTACTCAGGCATTTTTGGAGAGTACCCTCTAGTGGACCAATTAACAGGCAGCTGAGTCGGATCAACCAATCAGCATGCAGGACATGTACAACGTGCAGATGAGATTTGGTAGGTGTGTGCTTTGGCCCATCTGCAACCATTAGTGACCTACACTTACCCATAAACCTTTTCGCAGCGTAGGTACATGTTGACATCTGTGCGTAGTTGGAGGTAAGTCTAAATTGAACTGCAGTCTACTGAGGGGACTCTAGAACAGTGGTCCCCAACCTTTTTATCACTGCGGACCGGTCAACGCTTGACAATTTGACCGCGGCCCGGGGGTGG
>NW_018127911.1:5027647-5043859 GCF_001952655.1 Monopterus albus
GTGCCCCCCCCCCCCCGTCACTGAGTGACACTTCATAATGGACATGTGGTGTTAGCTGTATAATGGCTTATATCTGTATATTCAAAAAGAACAAGGTTGCTTTGTAGTGCAGTTGTGTACATGTAATATATCAAACAAAGTCATTCATTTTTGTCAATCTAAGCAGTTCTTTGTTGGCTTTATGTATGACAAATGGAAATGCACTTGTGCAGTCACTACAAGTGGAAAAAGGATGTAGTCAAGTTACCAAACTTTGGAGATGTCAGCCCTCCATGATCCGAACAGCGTTCACTCGTCAGCATGTGTTTTGGTAAATATATCATCCTTAGTGCACACAGTCTGCCCTATTATTACCCCCACCGCTGAGCAGGTGCCCTAACCAACCATTATGGGTAATACTTGTAGCAACAGGGATAAAATCTCTAACTGGCTTTCCACTAGTGAACGACTGTCATTGTCTGTCTTGGCACTTCCAGTTATACCAGATGCAAAGCTAAAAAAATTGAACTGCATTGGTTGGCATACTCAAATTCAAATATCCCCCATCCAAAAGATAATTATAGAATTATATTCGCTTTATTTTGTTATGTTTTACATACATTGTGCTTTTATTTATGTATTTTTTAGGCTGCATCAAAGTTACATTCACCCAAAATTTCCTGTGTTCAAACTTTTTTGTTTGAACCTTCATTATTTAAGACTTCATTTGTGATAAAATAGTAATAATCCCAAATGTTGTAGGAACACAAAAACCATAAGCTTAGCAACACAGGCTTTCAAAGCTTTGAATGGAATCCCACATTTCCAGAAGGCCCCAGCAGATCCTACGGTTCACCTAATCTGCCTCCATGTGCTTCCTCTCTCTTTCTGTCACTCCTTTTCTCTCACTGGGCTGGTATTTCTTGGACATCTGTTCTTGGCAAGAACAGCAGCAGTACTACTACTGCACCCTCTGCCTGGAGGACAAAGAGGGATGTAGGCAAGGAGCTTGGAAGGAAGGGAGGGAGGGAAGAGAAGATGGAGGAAGAACAGAAAGCAGACTAAAAAGAATAGAAGAAGAGGGAAAAGAATCACACCTCACACTGAACCACACAGCAGTGAAAGACAGCAATATGGAAGTGGTGAGGCAGGTTTTGAGTAAGTCTGTTGGTGGTAATTGGGAGAAGAGGGACCACCACTGGGGACCAGCCCTCTGGATCACCCAGCAGCACTGGACAGGCTGTTTGGGCACAGGACGGGAGTTGCGAGGACTGAGATGATTGAGATTAGTGAATTTTTTTGAGATGAAATGTCTTCGGTCGAAGGGTAGAGAGGAAACAAACATTTAAAGCTGCATTAACTAACTTCTAGCTCTAATTTTCAACCGTTAACTGAGAAGTGAGAATCAAAATAAGGTAGCACAACAGTAACAACCAGCTTCAGAACTAATATATACAGAATATAGAGCCCATGGTTTTCGGTGGCATTAATGTCAAATAAGGAGGTTTACATTTTAGTGATATGCATATGTACTGTGTGACTAATGTTGTTTGTAGTGGATGTATCTACAGTAACACAAGCAAATTATTTTTTCCCAGTAATATTGATAAAATACTAATTTTCAGGCCACTATTGCATCACGTTACATATACATATAACCAAGAGAAATTTCATATTACGCTTTGATAGCTGAACAACTCCACACCTTTCTAGTTGTGTTGATGGCATATATTATAACAACTTCTCACTAAAATACTATATTGTTTGATTCTAGTTGTGTTGATGGCATATATTATCACTAAAATACTATATCGACTGCAGTGTTATGACCGGCATAAACTGGACCAAAACCGAGGAAAAATTTGCTAAATTACTTCATTAGCTAATCCAGGAAAATGCACTGGTTTCTACTAATTGGACAACAAAATGTTAACATTGCATTTAGATGGAATGACTCCAAATTATAACCAGAATAATTCAATACAAAGGTCCAAAATTGAAATCCTAACGTTAGCTTGGTAATGATGCTGACATATACCCGTTAGCCAACTACAGTACTTACGCGTCTAGAAAGACGAAAGCCACATCTGTATTAATGTTTTGTTCTTTGGATGCTTTTAGTGCTCTCCATCTCTAACATGCCAAACCGATGTTAACCCTGGTTTTGCCTCGTCCTTTGTCACATTCTTTCTGTGCTACAGAACACGGCTTCTTGGGTCTAGTGGGTCCACTCTCATCAGGGGTTGTACTTGCACAGGGAGTCTCAAAGGTCTGTCTTTGAAATGAGCCATAGTGGTTTGAAAAACACATCTTATAACCTCGGATCAGCAGGGGTGTGGAAGAAGTGCAGTGTGGATTTTAACAATACTGGCCACAGAGGGCAAGAAATAAACACAAGGCCTGATGATAGCAGAATGGGGTGGGAGTGGGGTTAGTACAGCAGCGAGAAAACTCTTCTAGACATTTTTTTACTTGATTTACCCAAATCAGACTTACTGAAACGAGTATAATCTGTAAACACCTGTGGGATTTTTATTATGCTTGATTAACCGCAACCGAAATAACCTTGGAAATCAACTGGACTTGGAATTCTAGATTTCAATCTGGATGACTGAGAATCTGCACAGATATACAGTATGCTTGATTAAGTACAAATACTAGAGAAATACTTTTGAGAGGATATACGAACTTGATATGCCCATCATAACCATGTACACTACTAATCTCATCCATTTTTGATTTTGTTTTTGTTTTTTCTAGAATATTTTTGGTTTAACAAAATCATTTCCTTCACACCTATTTCCTTGGAAGCAATCTGAAGCTTGGTTAAACAGTCAACAGTCAAGAATGTTGAACTGTGCAAAGTTCAAAGTAACATTTTTAAGCAATTACAGATGGCTGTTTTGAGACAGCGAGAGGCAGTAAGACGGACTGAGAGGTTGTCGAATTGTCTGGACATGTAATTGACAGGGAGATCAGCAAAGGGAGTCAGACCAAGTGAGCAGTATCTTGACAGGCTTCAGGTTAAAATGATTAATTACCTCCAAGTTTTCTGTGGGCCTGGCAACTTCCTCTGGTTGCTGCTGTGTTGGGTGCTGCAGGGGACTGGGGCCCAGGGCCTAAGGTGATGCTGTCACAGTTGTTTCTTTTTCCTACCATTATTCAGAATGCATTTCCTAGCAACTGAGTAAGGGCCATGCCATCGTTTTGGGAGAAATTTTGGTTTAACAGCACAACATGGACCAAATAGATAATTCTACTGCACTCTGCATTTCTGCCATCCTTGGACAAAGAGTAGGTAACATTCTTGACATTAAAACATAAACCATATTTTTCAGGACAGCAAAGAGAGGTTGAGAGAAGGCAAACATTATAGGTGGAAAATAGAGAAATAAGAAGCAATGGCATGCTAAGGAAAAATCTTATACCAATATGTTTTGATTTTTTTTCTTGTTGCTGCTTTCTTTTTTCTTTTTTGCTTTTTTACTTATTTAACCATGTTTCAACAACAGGGTCTTTCTCTTCTTCTCTCTATCTTTCTCTATCTCCCCCCACCCTCTTATCACTCTCAACCCTATTTCTCTCTTTGCTTCTCTCTCTACTACTTTCAAGATGTACCCTTATACCTCCCTTCTCTTTTTTCACAAGAATTTTAGGGTTGTAATTTATTATTTGCAAGAGAAACTTTTATCAGAGTCAGTTTGCTATCGTGGGCCACTTCATTAATCACCTAACCCTCTCTCTTCATTTGTTCCCAGATAGGCTGTGGTTCACTGGGTTCCAAGTACTGATATAAATATGGAGGTAAGAACACTCCCGTCCACTGTTTATCACCAAAAAAAAACCATTCAAAAATATATCCAGAATAAAAGTACTTCTTTAACTTATTTTTACTAACCAAATATTATACCAGTGCATAATACAATTTCTATAGAAGTTGCTTAGAGTTAATTTTAATTTCCCCAAGGACACTGTTAAAAAAGGTGACAATATTACATCTGAGGGGCCTCGTGTGTGACCACAGCATATGGAACTGATCAGGATCTTGAGGGCTTTTCACAAAAAAGTAGAACAAATGGAAGAGAATTCCCTTTTCAGAGGAACATTTTTGAATGTTGTGTTGTCCAGAACAAAACTGAAATACAATATATATATTAAAGTACAGAATAGAAGATGAAGAAGAAAAAATCAGGAAGCAGAAATGGTAGAGATTTTGATCCAGGTTCAAAGCACTTATAATTTTTGTTCTAGAACTGTTATTATGCCAGGTTATTAGAGGCTGCTATTTTTCAGGTGAGAAAGTAACTACTTAGATTGAGAATAGGTGGTCAGTCTAGCCAAGTAATGCCAATATTCTCCAATGTTTTTGGAGATGTGAGCACTTGCCAGCAGACCAATAGCAGGCAGCTATGTCTCGTTCAGAGCAAGGTCGGATCAACCAATTGGCGTGTAGGGCATGAAGTTTTGCACAGTTGAGATTTGGACGGTGTGTGCATCTGACTGTCTGCACCCATCAGTGACCTACGTTTACCCATAAACCCCTTCACTGTATAGATACGCTTCAACGGCTACATGTAGTTGTGGGCAAGTCTAAAATAGCAGTAAGAAGAATTTCTTCAAAATGCTTCGATCTATCTAACCTAATTCTATGTTTGTGTGTATCCGGTGACCCACAAGGGATTATGGGAGAGTGAGTGAAAGATGGCCTTGAACTGTAAGAGGATAATCCTATTTGAAACCCCACAAAGAACTCAAAACCCAGTTTACCATTCCAACTATCAGCCCAGCTGTTTAGTTAGCGTGGATGAACTGGTATTGTGGGTTCTTTCTTTCTATTTCTCTGTGTGTAACTGTGTTTTGTCTTTTCTGTTGGATTTTGTGGGGTTTTTTTTCTTATGTCTTGAGCTTTTTCATCTCTTTTAATCTTTGTTTCCTCACTACGTCTCGTTCTGTGTTTGCATGACGTGACCATATTGTGAGAAGTAGATGGGTAACAGGTATCTTAGCAACGGTAAACCAACTGCAAGATAGGGTTTTCCAGCTTATTGTGGGTCCCATCTCTCATGAACTCGCTTTGTGGAAAAGAAGTGGGGTAAATCTTAAAGAGTTTTTCTAATTAGGGAACCAACAGTGCAATGGCAAGCCTGTAAGGAGCAAGTGGGACCTCTGTGATTGTATTTACTCCCAGCATACGGTCGGAAATGTGGTTAGGCCTGGTAAATGTAAGATAGATTTTAGCTCCACCAAATGGTGCTTTGTTATTACAATATTCTAGATCATACAGCCAATCTGGAATGATATGTCTTAACAGTGCAAAAAGAAAAAAATAAATTAATAATTAAAGTGGGTCCACAAATCATAGCATCATTTCAACTCCTTGCTGTTTGGTTCATGTAAAGTTGTCTCATGTTAAACACGGGGTCTGTTGAACATGGTATAGTGATAATATTAAATATTATTTTAATGTCTTCCTCATGCTTGTTTTAATTCCTGTGTATGAGAGCTTGAGCTCTGACTGGGAGTTCAGAGAGCTCAGATTTTTTTTTCTTTTTTACATCAAGAGCTTTCAACTTCACTGCTATTGCAATATGGCAAATTTCCTGTGAATGCAACATTTTGGGTTGTGCTGATTAATAATGGACTGGAATGTACCTCTGTTTGTTCTGTTATTCAACCCCCAGACCTATTTCATAGTTAAAAATCCTACTTCATTGTTAGAACTATTTATACAAGCAGCTCACTATGTAAATTTGATCTGCAGTTTATGAACCCACCCCCAAAACATAAACACAAGCTCATATACTGCATGCTGCCACATCCAGCAGCTTAAAATATGAGCAAGAATTCCATTTTTAAAGTCCTTTGATTGTCTGGCTATATCAACTATGAGCTTTTCTAATGAATGGTTTCTGTGGGGTATTTGTGTTTATGATGATGTGTTTTATTATGTCTTTTTTCAAAATGCGGTAATTTACTTAGCATCAGTACTGGCTTTGTATTGAGCAGCAGTACTGGTTTAGTGGGTGGGTGGGATTTGTGGGTGAGGGGTGCAAGAGGTTGGAGTCGGGAGAAGCAATAGAGGGACTGCCCAGATGTGAGTTCAAGTACACACTTAGACACAGATAGACTTGCTACTTGGATGTGTTGAAGAGGAGACATGGGGAGAGGGTGGTAGAAGTGCAGATCAGTGTTTCAGTCTGGGGAGGAGAAAATCTATATAATTAAAAATATAAACAAAGCAAAATCTAGTCAGGGGAGGGGAGTGGGTAGAGGGATAAGGGAGCTCATTAGATAACTCTAAAAAGGTGATATTTTTACATGTCAGAAATAATACATGACAAAACTTGGTACTTGTTTTTGAAGGAGCTGTAAATTGACTTGGGTGCTGAGTAACTCTAGGCATGTGTAACTATAAGGGACAATTGTAATGACAGTGATTATTGCATGAGTGGAACTGAAATTAAACTTCTGGGATAAGCCAGTTTGAATTCTTACTTGTGCGCTTGTTAAAAAGGAAGGATGATGGTGAGTAGAAGGAAAGAGAAAGGGTGGTGGGACAGCATTTTGTTTAGTGGTAGAGTTGGGGTCGAGGTGGTGTGTGTGTATGAGTGTGTGTTGGGGGAATTCACTGTGATTCCCAGTGCACTCAGCGGCTGTGATTATATGTTGAAAAAAATCTCCACTGCTTTCAGTTTGCAAAGTTAATGAGAATCTAATGATGCTTGACTTTTTTTTTTCACTCAGCATTCACAGCCATTCAACTTCCTACTACAGGTCCCTGAGGAAAAACTCACAAGATGGGAGAAATGGTTAAGTCTTGCTATGGGTGTGTTGATGGACAGACAGACAGAGGGATGAATGGGTGGAGGGTGCGAGAGAGGAAGGAGTGGGAAAGTGAAGAAGGCATGCTGGATCAGGATAGGAGGATGTGAGGTAGTTGGGGAGGGAAGTGTTAGGTATTTTTAGTCAGATAGATATTGGTTAGATACTTGATGTATTAGAAATGTTTAGAGTAGACAGGATGTCTAGTTAGACTGTTAAATGTTTAGTCATGCTTATGAGTTTCTACAGGGTACATCTGGTCAAGGATAACTAGAGAGAAGAGTTGATGCCTGTCAGCAGACAGGATGTTTAATATTATTATTATGATGTGTATAACTGTAGCCTTAGCCATAATATGTTCTTATGTTTAATATCACGACATGTTACTAGAGGTCGTGTGAGAATGTTTTTAGCTACATTATATATACTATATTTCTGTATATTCAATTAATGATGAACAGTATATCAGAACGTGTGAGAATGTTTTTAGCTACATTATATATACTATATTTCTGTATATTCAATTAATGATGAACAATATATCAGAATTGGCTTTAATGTACTGTATGTTGAGGATACAAGGAATTTGTCTCCCGCACAGGAGCTCTCAGTGTGTTTTAGGCAACAGACAAAATAATTGTGCTATCAAAGGTAGGCGAAGGGTGGGAGTAGGAGGGGAGGCAGTATCTATACCGTTTATTCCTGAATAAGGTCACAGGGGGCTGGAGCCAAACTGAGCTGACACTGGCTAAGAGGTGGGATACACCCTGGACACGTCGCCAGTCTTTCACAGGGCTGACATGTAGACAAACAACCACACACACTCATACTCACTCCTACAGGCAATTTAGAGTTACCATTTAACCTAAGCTAAATGTCTTTGGTCTGTGGGAGGAAGCCAGAGTACCCGGAGTGAACCCATGCAGGCACAGGGAGAAGATGCAAACTACGCACAGAAAGGCCCCAGGCCTCGGTGGTGGCAGGGACCTGTTGCATCAGTCATAGGTAACTGAGTGATGGCACGGGGGAAGAAACTATGCTTGTGTCTGGCTATTTTGGCATACAGTGTTTTGTATTGCTGTCCAGAGGGGAGGGGTTAGTTAGTACAGGTCCTCTATGAAGGGCAGGCTGGCACCAATGCTGTTTTCTGCAGTCTGAACTATCTGCTGGAGTCTGTTCCTGTTCTTACTAAACTCCACTGTTTTGAATGTGTTCAGTTCCAGGTTGTTGGAACCACACCACAGGGCCAGCTGTTGAACCTCCCATCTCCGATCAGGTAGAGTGAATTGTCTCCTAACCAGAAGGTCAGGGGTTTGATTCCTGGCTTTGAGTGTGCTGCAAAGCATTTACCATCTGTAAGCTGACTCATCTTTATCTCGGATGACACTGATGACTGTTGTGTCATCTGCAAACTTCAGAAGTCTTACAGAGGGGTGTATAGGGAGAACAGCAGCAGGGACAGCACACATCCCTAGCCAGTAATTTTCTGCAGGTTTCTCCACACAGTGGGTTGTTGGCTCAGGTCTGTTTCTCCAGCTTTTCAAAGGACTCCTCTTTGTTATTGTGATCTCTTTTTTCCAGTGTTTCTGGCTTGTTTGTACCAGTTCCTGTCCCCGCTCCTGAAGGTATTGTTGTATGTGCAGAAGGTGTGGGCACACATGTCCTTACAAAAGCAGATGTATGATGTCACAGTGTCAGTGAGTTCATTTGGGTCTGTAGCTGAGGTTTCAAAAACACTCCAGTCTTTACAATTGAAGCAGGCCAGTAGCTTTGACTTAGCATTCTCAGTATACAGACTTTGTAGCTTTAGGTTTCTGTCTATGCATTACACGCAGTGATCAGACAGTCTGAGGGCTGCATGGGGGACAGAGCGATAGGCATCTTTTTTTACTGTGTAGCAGTGGCCCAGTGTGTTTTTGTCCCCGGTGGGAAAACCGGCACACGATCTGTATTTGGGCATCTCATGGGTGAGGTTTGCTCTGTTAAAATCACCTAAGACAATGAGGAGTGAGTCCAGGTATTTCTGTTCCATGCTAGTTATCTGGTCGGCTAGGTGCTGTTAGTGGAGCCCTGGGGCGGGATACAGACAAAGGAACGAGAAAATTTCTCTCATTGAATAAAATGGTCTGCAGTTAAGGAAGAGTGCTTCTAAGTCTGAGTTACTAGTTCTTCCTAACACAGAGACATCTTTGCACCAACCTTTGTGTATGCAGAAGCAGAATCTGCCTGCCCTTGACTTAGCTATTAGCTGTTAGCTTTCACCTGTGGTGCCTTTTGTAGGTCCCAAGGTTCACTGCTGCTCCAACAGCCAAAATGTCCAAAGAACTTAGCCCCCATTCATAAAGACCGGAGAAAAGGTGTTCATCCTGAGCTGCTGGATGTTCAAGGTCACATCTCTGGTGAAAGTAATCTGAGATGGCTTATAAAAGTATTTAAAATCATTTAAAGGGTTGTGAGTTGTAATTCAAACACTGAAGACTTTTAAACAAAGAAAACTCATGCTTGTTCTTAGAAGAGTTTTACACATTCTTGAATGTTTTGATGACTCTAAACTCTCAACTTATTTTGGAGAACTTCAGATGTTTCATAACTTGGTTATGATTTTTACTTACATGGAGGTTTTAAGTGAGAACTTTTCTTTTTTGCTTAATGAGGATGTACAGCTTATAAACAGTTTCAATATTTTGTTAGAGTTTGTGAGCTTTCACATCACATGCAATGCAGAATGTGTCCCTAACTGCTGGGAGGTAGGTTGTAGTGGCACCACATTTTCCGCTAACTGGCAAATCATAACAGTGCAGGTGATGAGTTGGGTCACGTTGTAGTGCCTATTCAGTTACTAGCGCATCATTATAGTGCATCATTTGACATTTTTCCTATGTATGTGACACATATGAGCATCTTTAAAACTAATCTGTGGCATTATTTTCTCTTGTTGTTTACTTTCTTGAAAACTTGTATGACTCCCAATGCTGCAAACCTGTCTCAAGTCTAATGAACCTCTGATTGGCTGGCAGTACTGCTGTCCATTCCTTCACAGTAACAATGGTTTCTCAAGCAAAGGCCAAATCATATGCAGTGGTATCCAAACATAATTCTGACCCTAAATAAAAAGATTTTGAAAATGTATTTGTTAAAATACAGCAATTGTAATTCAGACAAAAAAGAAAAAAACTTCCTGAAATAGGGTACAGTGCTAAGCTCATTTCTAAATTCCATGTGCAAGGGGCATATGGGTATGTTCAACAATATTTTGCACTTTTTGTGACCACCAGGTCAGTAACCCATATCTTTGTTGGCAGGAAAATAGAGCCCTGAGTGTTAATGCTATGCAGGTTTGATTACATTCAACCCAGTCTGACAGCAAAAAGGATAAAACCTATGTTGGTTCAAAACACAAAATGTACTACTCACAATAACACCTTGAAAATGTGCCATTGCAATGTTTATCTTGAACAAATGAAATCTAAAGTACATTAAAACCAAACGTGTAGTTATGTTTAGGCACAGAAACTACATGGCTAAGGTTAGGAAAAGACCCTGGGGTTGATTAAAACACATGGGACATGGGACACAATCTTCGGTTCTCTCTCGCATGAAAGTCGGGTGTTTCTTTGACCCATTCACCTGCTCCAACCACCACCTTCTAGTGTTTTTAACATTATTAAGTGCTAAGCCGTAAAAATATAAAAATTGAAATTTGAATTTGTATTGGAGTCTATTGATGTGGTACAATGAACTAATTTGTACCTATTCAAAATCTGCACTGCTGATTCAGTTATGAGTAAATCAGATGGACCTTCTCTAAACTATGCCCATGAATGTCTTTAGCTGCACCACGATATAAAGGTGGTCTCAGCCCTCAGGTATCACCAGCCTTTCTGCTCTCTGTTAAACCCTGCTGATAATGTTAGACTCTGGCTTTATCTGGCAAATTAGCCTGAAGAAAAGATCCTAGACAGAGTATTCCTGTCTTTGACCTTGTGTTACACTGCCAGGCCAAGATGACTCTTCATCCCCCAACACCACCACCTGCTCCTCCTTTACTTTGACTTTTAAAGTCAGAGGTACACTCATGCTTTCAGGCTCCCTTAATGAGGCCTAGTGGTCCACTGGTGATAGGACTGTTAATGAGAGAGACATCTGAAAGAGAGGAGGCACTGGGTGGTGGCAGTGGAATGAGGGAGGATGAGATGAGGGAGGAGGAGAAAAACAACGAGTTAAAGGTGGTACCAGGTAAGCACGGATACTGCTTTTTATCTTGGATGTAATTTAAGTAAAGGCTTTTTTTTCCACAAAATGTTTGAATTGCTGGGTCGGTGTGTGTGTGTGTGTGTGTGTGTGCATGTGTGTGGAAGAGACCTTGGGCCCCTTTCAAGAGCATTTTGCTGGCGTCCACATTGAGAATTGATTGTCTTTGTTGTGGTAATCTGAAATTAATTTGCACTTGAACCCATCTTTCTTCTGGGCTCAATTTTAAAACGCTGTCATAATTACGTGCCCCCACATGAAACCAAGAACTAAGACACTGATATGATGAGCTGGAATATTTTAATTCCCCAGGTACTTAACAGCCCCCTTTTTCTCGCTTTTTTCATCTCTCTCCCTACCCATCCCTCCCTCTGTCTTCACTCACGACTTATCTTACAAGGTAATAAAACAAAATGTTCCCATGCGTGGGGCTTAAGCAAAAGGTATTTGCCTGAGGGGGAACAGTAATAAGTGCTGTATTGCTACACATTTACTCATGTACTTTCTCAGTAGGTCATCTTGTGCTCTTGAATGATGTTAAACTTTGGTTAACGCATGCTGATACCTGACTGAATGCTGTCAATGAAAAGCTGCTCTGTGGTGGTTAGCAGAGAATATGCACCCAGCACATAAGAATATGCACAGTTAAACATGCAAACACAAGGCTACTGGGTGACTTAAGCAGTCAGCTTTCTTTTTCATTTTGATGTCTTTCATTTATTGTGGTTATCTTTAGTGTTGTATCAAGTTTCGCCAAATTTCCCAGTAGGAACATGCACAAACACATATTGGGGTTGTTAACAAGATTTATTTAGCATTAGTCTGTTCTGACAGGGGGGTATTTGTAATATAAAACTATTTAAGACTACCTGCTAACATTTGCTATTGATCTTAACTGTGTGCCTCCCTCTTTGTTCCCAGCATGAGCTACTAATATCCATATCAGCCATCTTTTAGTTTCAGCTCGGCCCGCTTTTTTTGTTTTTTAATAGGAGGGGTAGAATTATCTCACTAAATGCTGCTGGAACTATCTTCAGTGATTTCCTGTGGTGCTGCCTTGTGCTAAAAGGGCCCCCGAGGTCACTGGCCCTGGGCAGAAATTGTTTTAGTGTGACACCTCAGAGAGATAAGTAAACAGAGAGTTAGACCTGCTGCTGAATATAATTAGTAAGAACAAACATTTCTCAAATAGCTGAATTATTGTCTGTACTGATTTGGGAACAGGATAAACCTGGCTTTGAGTGCTGATATAATTGTTTCATGTAGCTAAATTTACTCAGTTAGTCATTTCTCAATTATAACATGAAGGGAATAAAATACTGAAAATAAAAACTGTAAATACACAGCTTAACTTTATATTCATTGTTCAGTGCTGCTGTATATTTGTTTATTTTTCTACTGCTGTGATACAGAATTGTGGGTAATTTCAGTGCATTTAGTCAAGCCTTGCATGTAACTGCATATTGTTCCTTTAAAGTGGTATTGTTGAAGTGCAGGAAGTTTCTTTCTTTTTCTTTTTTTGCATAATATGTGCTTTATTTTATTTTTAGGCAAACTCATAAACAGTTACGAGTCCTCTCCAATTCCACTGTTTGTCTTTCACCATAAACAATCTAATGAAGCAAAGCTGCAGTGTAAAATGAGGAAAACAGCTAATTGTATGTTTTCCCATTGATTGAAGACTATGTGTGTGTGTATGGAGTATCTCCTACAGCGAGAGATGCTGTCAGCTGACAGCCGTGACCTGCTGCTAAAGCCATTGCAATAATCATATAGATTAGTTTAACAGCTGGAAACAGCTGGGAAAGACAAGTGTTCACAGTGAGCTGTTGTTTTTGCAATAGCACTCAAGAAATAAAATCCTGCATCTGTAGGCTTGCATGCTGTTTTTGACAAAGCCCTAGATCTCATATGATGTGTGCGATTATTTGCACATTTTCAGTTTATGGGGATGATATTGCACGTGTATTTGATTATTTGCATGCTTTGAATGTATGTGTCCTGTATGGTTAAGTACAAGTAATATATTTGTAAAATGTTTATAGTGAGGTTGTAACAAATTACTGTGCACAGGTCCTCATAATTTTCCATATAATCACATTGAAATAATAAAAACAATAAAAAGCAGCCAGGTTTAAAAATAAAAACTCCATAACACAAATAGATTACAATAATTATCAGTTGCATTGCTTTTGTCATTTTAAAGGATGTTACTGATATCACATAAATCTAAAGAGGTTTTATGTGGCCAACGCATACAGTTTATCACAGCAAATGCAGTAGACTATATAAAAAGGACATCAGTATACTGGTGTAGCAAACTGCTCTCAAAGCACTACACTAAAAACTTATGTAAATATGTGTGACATATCTCTTCACAGAGAGAAAAGAACAAAGTAGCAAACAAAACAGTGCTTACCAGAAACAAGACTTGTGAAGATGACATTCTGTCTCTAATTGAATCTGATGGCAAGATAGAAATAGAAACACTCTTAATTTGTTATACAAAATTTTATTATACATAATTTACGTTGTGCACATTTTGTTATTGCAATTCAAACTTTATTACTGACTTGAGCAATCATTCTGAATATGCAAGAGCTTTTTAATAATTTAACTCGTGTTTATTTACAACATACTGTGGTTGAAATGAATTTGTTTGAATTTTGTCTGAGTTTTGTTTATTCCCTCTTTTGATATTGAGTGTTTTCTTCACCCTCTAGAAACTGTGTCATTTGAACAAACAGTTTTTTGATCCTCAAACAAATCAACATTCCTCAGGAGGTAGAATCAGAACACGTTTGGCTCACAAATGTGAACTGTCTCTCTTCATTGTCTCTCTTGATCCCTGCCTGTTATGTGCCTTAGGTCCAGCGTGTCGGCAACTTTTTACTGTTATGTACCTGACATAAACCTCAGCGAGTCACCAAACAACAGAACCCATATTATTTTTCCACTTTACACCGCCTGCTTGTAGTGATAACATCTAGCGCTCAGTGTTTGACTTGTGCGTTACTGACACCAACCTCAAAAGGGTCTTGCCACATTTTACACGCACGCACACACACACACAGTAGTCTCTACTTTCTATCACTCAGTTTTTCTTTCAAATGAAAACGCATACACACACTTGATAGCATCTAGGAGCCACAGCTGGTCTTTGCTCAAGTTAGCAAAAGGCCACATTTATTTCCTGAGAAGCCTGAAATAAAAAACAGGAGGTACTACAAGACAGATACTTGGACTGTGTCAGTGTGTTTGCTGCATATGCACAAAGGTATGAGAGAATATTGTGTATCCATAATTCTGTAGGTGTCTGTATGCACTCCTCTGTGGACTAAAAACAAAACAAAGGAAGGCAGAGCAGCAACATGCTTAATCTTCTCTCTTATCTTTGTTCATGATCCTTTTGCAGGCAATTTTCCATTCCAACTATTGATCATTATCAATCTCTAACCCTACATAATGGATTATTTCCCACAAAATAAAACTACTTATTTCTTCTCACAGCATTTGAAATGATACACAACATGTAAATGAAGCAAAAGCAAATATTTAAATCATATTCAAATCAATGCAGCCAAATGCAATAGTTTGCTTTAATCAGCCATGTTGATTCTGGCATTTTTGGTTGTGCAAATAATATGTCAAAAATTAATAAAACTGACAAAATGCAAGCAAGAGGTTTTTTTAAGAGCTAAACATAAAAAATGGATTTTGTTTTTAGTATTTTTTAATATACTATGTTATAATGTACTGGGGCTATAAGGTTGGCAAAACAAGGTTTAATCTCATCTCAGCTTCACATTCATTCACATTAAAACAATATAGTTTACAGAAAGATTTAAAGAACAGTGTAAGTTTTGAGATTTTTGTTTGTTTGTTTGTTTTTGCATACACAGGTCACCCAAATAAACTGTGCAGATTAAGAATAAAATGTTTTACTTTGAGGTGGTGCTGCTGACTTTCCAGAATGACAAACACCAGGGTCATATCAGCTGTCCCTAACATTAATCCTATGACTTAAATTGATGAGCCCAAAATGAAACTCACTGTTGTCGGGTTTGTGTGTTCACAGGAAACAGATTTTGACACAACACTGCTGTCTTTACTCAGCCCAAAGATTGTTTATCAGGTAAAAGAGGCATCATAACTGTGTAACACCAAATACTGGACTTACTGTTTCCTCCAATAGACTGAGTCATCTTCTCTAAAACAATTAGCTGATCTCACATCAGTTTCAGCAGTCAGAATCTCAGTTAATCAGTTAGAACAGTATTTATACCATGTCCATAAATCAGGCAGAACAACTTATAGCTCTGAATCAGGACAGTCCGTATTTGGAGCCAGTAGCTAACATTAATTGGGCTGCCACTCAAAACTCTCTTCTCAACCTACAGAGTTTTTGAGTTTCATTTATATTTTTATTAAATTTCATACTTGAACAAGTTCAACAGTAAACATAAATTAGTTTTCTAAGAGGGCTGAAAAGACTCAGAATAAATACATAAATTCAATACTCTATTAGGTTGGATAAAACACACACACACACACACACACACACACACACACATATATATATATATACTGCTCAAAAAATAAAGGGAACACAGCATAGTTGAATGTCTTATTTTTGTGTTCCCTTTATTTTTTTGAGCAGTGTATATATACTGTATATACAGTGGGTACGGAAAGTATTCAGACCCCCTTAAATTTTTCACTCTTTGTTATATTGCAGCCGTATGCTAAAATCATTTAAGTTCATTTTTTTCCTCATTAATGTACACACAGCACCCCATATTGACAGAAAAACACAGAATTTTTGACATTTTTGCAGATTTATTAAAAAAGAAAAACTGAAATATCACATGGTCATAAGTATTCAGACCCTTTGCTGTGACACTCATATATTTAACTTAGGTGCTGTCCATTTCTTCTGATCATCCCTGAGATGGTTCTACACCTTCATTTGAGTCCAGCTGTGTTTGATTATACTGATTGACCGTGATTAGGAAAGCCACCCACCTGTCTATATAAGACCCTACAGCTCACACTGCATGTCAGAGCAAATGAGAATCATGAGGTCAAAGGAACTGCCTGAAGAGCTCAGAGACAGAACTGTGGCAAGGCACAGATGGCCAAGGTTACAAAAAAAAAATT
>NW_018127911.1:5044589-5050924 GCF_001952655.1 Monopterus albus
TCTTTTTTAATAAATCTGCAAAAATGTCAAAAATTCTGTGTTTTTCTGTCAATATGGGGTGCTGTGTGTACATTAATGAGGAAAAAATGAACTTAAATGATTTTAGCATATGGCTGCAATATAACAAAGAGTGAAAAATTTAAGGGGGTCTGAATACTTTCCGTACCAACTGTACATAAATTTCCCCACTCGTCCCCCATTTTGGGGCGGTCTTGTATTCCTTCCTTCAAGCTCAGGTCCTCTACCAGAGGCCTGGGAGCTTGAGGGTCCTGCACAGTATCTTAGCTGTTCCTAGCACTGCACTCTTCTGGACAGAGATCTCAGATGTTGTTCCTGGGATCTGTTGGAGCCACTCTCCCAGTTGTACAGTTTGAACCACGGTCAGGGCATGGTCAATATCCCGTCTGGGTCCTTAGGCAAGGACCTTAATGCTACCTGCCTACCTCATGAGTAATGAGAGTTGGAAAAAGAGTCACACCGGTTCGGACGTCTCCTGAGAAGTGGGCTAACGGAACAAGACATTCATAGACAAGGGAGGAGAATATATATATATATATACACACACACATTGTATATAGTAATGAAGCTCTTGGCAAGACTTCATTCAAACATAGCAGGACCAGGCTGGGTATAGCCACAGTGTTTATGCAATATCCATCAGCGCAAAGCAACGGCAGAAGCTATGGATAATACACGAGGCAAAAGTTGGTCTATAGCAGCATGGTGTTTGACAGTGAAAATGAACTACAGGTGGTTGGGAATTTTATCTTCATGCTATTATTTTGTCAGACGCTTCTGTTTATTACAAATCATATCTTTTCTGTGCCAGTTCAAAATAAGCTTCATATCAGTCCATGGTTTATATGTGCTACTTCTGACATGTCAGGCTATTTAACTAGGATTGACCAGGTAAAATTGCTAGTAAGACTTTGCCAGCTATGTGACTCAGGCCTTTTTTCAAACATGACACTTATACATGAAGTAGCAGGAAAATTCCTGGCTAGGGGGTGCATGTCTGAAAGGGGGTTCCCTGCACAAAACCAGAGTGTGAGCGTGGGTGTTTTAGTGCTGTGAGCACTTAAAGATGGTTTTATTTTTATTTGTGAGCTTATGTTTGGTTTGTGATAGATACTTATGCTATTTCACTTTATTTTAACATTTATTTCAGGGATATTGCACATTAATCAACATCACTGTAAATGTGCCACTCTCAGCCAGGAGGCAAATTTTCAGCCAGTGTCCCTAGGCCAGGCCTTAAACAGCCATCAAAACAAAACACAGCATATAAGAATGAGGACAAAGAAAACAAGACATAAAACATAAGGGCTAAAATGCTAAAACAAGCCTTATAAAAATAAAACATATAATAAAAAATCAACTGATACAGAACAATGCTAAACGATTAAACAACTCTTGTGATTAAAACAACATACAGCCTTGATAAATGAGCGGACACAGCATAATAACAGACAAGAGTCAATCAAGCAAAAACAGACAGGGCAAACAAGGATTAACTAATTGGGCGGGTGGCTCAGGAGATAGAGCGGGTCATCTTCCAATCGGAAGATTAGCGGTTTGATTCCCGTCTAGTTGTTGAGCAAGACACTGAACCAGTTTCTCCCAGTGTGTGGGTGAATGGCCAAGTAGTGTGAAAATGCCTTATTCTGCAATGCGTAGAAAAGCACTGTACAAGTATAAGACCATTTACCATTCTTAGTCAAATTTTAAGATTACATGTGAAAGAGTAGTAAGAATCACTGTCATATATTTAACACTACATAATTCATAATTAGTATGAAATGTTTTTGTGAACATGTGCTTATTGCTGCATGCAAACAACATATGCATGTGTTCACACCACTTATTGAAACAACAGTTTGGCAGGACAGCAAGCTGATTTGAGTACCTGCGGCAGCTTGCCACCTGTCTTTTGCAATCCATCACATGAAGTGACATCCCAGCTTCAGTTATTGATGCTGTGTATATGATAATTCCACTTCTATCACTTTAGTGATGGGAAGTTGATACTGTGAATGAGAAAAAGTGGATGGGGTCAAATCTACTCAGTTACTTTTAAGATGAGTTTCTTCAGCCTGTCTTGAACTGACCATCTATCTTTCTTGATGGGGTTGCCAAAATAAGCATTTAACTGTAAATTCATTATGTAGGCCTAGGTTGCCCATAGGCAGTGTCAGCTGTAACACCACTAAACCACTGGATAGTTATTTTTTTAGGATCAGTTATCAGCATAGAGTTCTCAGTTCTTCAGCTGTATCTCGAGTTTAAACGGGGACACCTCTGTAAACTAAAAAAGTGAGCTTGTTTAGTATTGTGTTCTCATTTGCCCAATTAGACCAGCAACACTGTGCTCTCCCCAGGTGTTAACTCACTAAATGGGAAATTACACCATAAAGATAAGGAAGTGTCAGAGAATGTTTAGGGTCTCAGAGTAATGCTTTCAGCACGTCTGCTCAACACAGCCTGAGTAGAATTAATGAACCCTCTGTGGCGGGTTCCGCATGCATTTTTAAACAGCTCTTTTTCATTCCTGCAATGGCATTTTGATTGCATTTGTTTCAGCAATAACTGTATGAGAGTAAATGAGGAAGACAGACATACAGAGCAAAAGAGAGAGACAGAGCACATTCTCTAAAAATAAATACATCACTGTCCTGCCAAAGTAACTCTGATATGAGTTGTACAGACATCACATTTAATATGAGGAGAGAAATAATGGGTTTTGTGTTAAACTGTAATTTGATAGCAACTGATTCTTAATACTGCCAGGGGTGGTGTGGATTCTAAGAGATGATGTACATTACAATCTTTTACTAACACAAAATGAGTAATGTACAGTTTTACCAATTCATTAAAGTCAAATACAAACACATGATATGAAGATTAAATTGTTGATTTTTTGTGTCTGTGTGTGTTTGTAGATCATGGGTTTAATACTGTGTATGAACTGAGAAGATAAGATAAGATAAGATAAGATAAGATAATCCTTTATTCTCATTGTAACATGCACAACAAAATTTTAGAGTGATCTCCAGTCAGTACAGCAATAAAGAAACATAACATATGAAATTAAACTGTATAAAACTAAATAAACAACACATCTATTCCCCAGGCATACAATATTTTGGCATTGAGTGTGGCAACTGCTGTTGGGTAAAAACTATTCTTGAACCTAGTGGTCCTTGATTTGATTACTCTGAACCATCTACCTGACGGCACCAGTTCAAAGAGTGAACGTCCAGGGTTTGAAGTGTCCTTAATGATGTTCTGAGCTTTTCTGAGGCAGCGGGAACTGTGTGGTTCTTCCAGAGTGAGGAGAGGGCAGCCGACGATCTCCTGGGCCATATTAATATACATATACTTAATATAATACACATATACAGTATGTAACATCCTTACATGATCAGGAGCACTGATAGAAAGAGACCAGCAACTGATGTGTCAGAGGAGTTTTTCACATCAACAGGGATGTCATAGAGGGACAGATCTAGGTGGAGAGGGAGTATTTAGAGAGCACACTGAAGGAGAAAGGAACCTGAACATTTTAATGACTTTCACATTAATAGCCATAGTGGAAGTAAATATTGAGAATAATTTTGCACCTCAATGAAGGGGTCACCTTTGTATTTTAATAGAAAAGTGGCACAAGAGTATATATACACACACACATACTGTACATACATATATGTGTGTATATAGCATCTTCCTGACTCTCATCAGGGGTGTCGACCCTAGAAGTGGGGTAGGAGGTCATTCTCTAGCAGCAGCCTTTGAAGCCCAGCCACATACCTCTCTCTCTCCCTCTCCCAACTACTTTGTGTGGCCTTGAATTGCAAATTGTTTTAAAACATGCATAATGAGCACAGTGGCAAAATGTTGAGGCTCTTTGTCTTTCCCTCACTCAGCCTTTAGCACAACTAAATGAGTTAGGATTGCTCTATTGAATTACAAACGATTATTTTACTTACTCCTACCCAGTGCATGCATAATGAAAGAGAGAAGACGATGGAGCAGAAGCTCCAGTAATTGTGACTGTGTGTACTGTGAACCAGAGGCATGTTCATCTAGATACAGATGATGATTTTAATGATGCTACCTGAGGTTATTTTTAAGTAAAACTGTCAGAAAAAGTGTGCAATCATACGCAGAAGGAAAGTTTTCATAGTGGAAAATGACATGCTGTATAATCGCCAATCCCTTTGATAGTCACCTCCCAAGCATAAAATTTGTCTTTGTTCTTACAATACAACCATCCAGATTGGCTTTCTCGGGTTCTGTAGCATATTGAGTAGCAATATGTTCTACAAGCATTTTTAAGCTTGTTTATACTAAAACAGCTCATATGCTCAGTGTGCTATCATATCCCACCCAAGTAATAGCATGTCTTAGTTCTGGACTGAGAGCATGAGCAAATATTCCATTCATGTGTTTCATTAACTGCTGCAAACTACAAAATACAACTGCTGTTGACATGTTTGACTGATTTGTTGATCATGTCAACCATTACAATTCCAGTATAAAACAGTATAAAATAAATAAAGTGGGGATGGTGGCTCAACAGGTCAGAATATGTACTATGCAACACTCTGGAAATAAGTCCTCTGATCTTTCAGGTTCCTTGCAGTCTCTCTCCTATCCATGATATTACATCCTATTATATGCACACATTTATTGAAAATAGCCCCTTTATATGCACACATTTATTGAAAATAGCTGCTGATCAGATTTTTTTTTCAAACAGAATGCTTCATGTACTCTTTATTTACATAGAGCTTGCTGGAATGGTTCCACACCAGGAAAATACAATGGTTTAATGGTTGGCGTATGAACAAACTGTACTGTAGGCACATCAAGCACTTAAGGGGTCTACATGATACCTGCATCACTGCACACTGGACCCCTCTGTGCCTGTGTGTGTGCGCAGCCCACAACTCAATGTGTTCACATGTGCAGCGTCAGGTTTTGTAGAATTACCACTATACTCCGGCTGGCATGGCATGGATGCTGAGGAGGAAGAGGAGTTATTGTGCTTGTGATATGGTATTTACTGCATAAGGGAAGCCAATATGATGGTCTGTCTGTCCTCTAATCTAGATGTGGAGAGAAGATGTTCATTAAAATCATTAAACTATGCTCATCAAAGATGACAAGATGTGGGGGATGCTGCATTAAAGTATTTTTGTATGTTTACGGATTGATGCTTTACTGCATCAAATCAAGCTACTTATTATGGATACCACCAAACTATACAGCCATGCACTACATTCATTATACCTGTTTGTTTAGATGTAGCACTGAGGTCACATGATGCTACAGAGCCAATCACTAGGAACATGACCTGCCTGTGCCAGGCTTTCATGCCGGCATGGTGATGTAATTGATGGAAGTTTTAATAATGCACAGGGGGTTTGTGGCACCCTAGAAAACGAATATGCACCCGACCATAGTATCACTAAAACTCAAGTATTTGCCAGCAGCACCAGTGATTAGTATAAGGTTAGTTGTTGTGCAATATTATATCACTAAGTCCTTTGTTAAAAACACTGTTTAAGAAAGGAAACAGACCAACACCGTCCTAAATAGACTCTAATGTCATTTACTGTGTAGTTTAACAAGCTCATGCCATCAAGATTGCTACAGGGTCTGGGTGCATACAAACATTTATAAAAGTTCAGTTTTATCTGACTGTCTCAAGGATTTTAGCCAATATTAACAGTTTCAATCTTTTGTTAAAGGTAGGCTGTAAATTAAATATATGATTCTCTGCCCTGGATATTTCCGCTCTGTGACCATTTTATCAGGGTGTCAGGAAAATGTGTACACCAGCAGCCCTGCTGTGTAGTATGAAAATCCAATAAGAGATGCCCTCGGTGCTAAACCAAACATTTCAAGTCACCCAAACTAATCACTCAGGTAATCGCTCATTTACAGAGCTTGCAGATTTATCAGTAACAGCTTAATGCTGATACACAAGCGGTCAAACCTCTGCCACTGCAAGCCTGTTGTCTCCTCTCCAGTCTTCTAAACCTAAAGTCATATGGTTCCGTTGTTATCAGTAACTGACTCGACACTCCCTTTGACACCTACACAGTAGACAAGATGGCTGCATGCCTTTCTGAGAAGCAATTAAGCTCATCTTTGGGAAAACCATGGTGACATCACTGGTGGTGCAAAAGCTGCCTCTAAACTCAAAAATAGCATTAGAATGCATTTCATGCTTGGCTTACTGGAAAGTGCAGAGCTGAAATTTACACCTTATTTGATGTCCGTCTCCCTGCTGTTAATTGGTAAAAGGATCCCTGACCCCTTTGATCTGA
>NW_018127911.1:5051048-5057194 GCF_001952655.1 Monopterus albus
TCCTTTTTGGCTTCCATGCCTTTGGTTTACGTCCAGGCTGTGGAGAAATAAGAGATGACAGTTGTTACAGATATGCCGGTTTAATTACTTGTCAGCTTATAGCCCATATCTCTGCTGCCCAACGCTGAAGCTTAACTTTTTCTAGTAGCTTAAAGCATGACCAGCTTCCAATGCTTTAGTATTTAGCCATAAAACCCAGGAAATCTGAAAGATTAAAAAAAAAAAAAACATGAACAGCTTTTCTAATTTTATGGGGGAAGAGTGGGCAGTTTTCTGTCACTGTTGGAATTGGCTTTCTCTCTCTGTTCCCCTCTGTGCAATAGTGACAGAAGAAGAGGGGTAAAAAGAGAGAATCTTGTAGAGAATGAAATTACATCACATGAAGGGGTGCATTGGTGTAGGATAAGCAGAACGTTTCTTATGGCTCTTGTGCCACTTTTGACACTTTTAAGTCTGTTTGCAAATTGATAGATGTGCTCAAGTTTGTGTGTTTGTGTGCGTGTGCATTGAAGGAAGGCCATCCCAAATCCAGTTAAGGGTATTTGGCAAACACAGCTGCTTATTTTGCGAGCTTTCCCAATTTGGCCATGATGAATGCAGGTAGCTGGTATCTATAGGTGTATACAGAATGTACAGTATGTATGAAATTTAAAACCTCATGGATTATTGAATTTGGGGATTTATACATGTTACAACAACACAGATCAGTTATAATCAGTTATAATAGTACTAAAGAGCATATGTTGCAAATACAGTACATATAGGCGTACACTTAGCAGTTTATTAGGCACTCCTAGCTAAAACAAATGGTCTAATACGACACTCCAGCAGTACCTCCTGACTTCCATGATGGTGATACTAATTTTGTTCAAGCTCTTTTAGAGAGTTGTTCATTCAACCATGTGATCATTTTGGAAAATGTAGTTTGTACTGTACTGCATTGTACAGAATGGTATTTAGTCCAGTCTCAATATTATAAATGGGGTGGACAGTCAATCAGTGCAATAATTGAATTGCAGATTAACTTGTGATACATGTGGCACCAAGCAAAGCCAATGGATTGTGTAAGAAAAGCAATCAACAGGTCTCCTGAAAGCTATTGTAATCTGTGGAGCTTTATTATTCATCTCCAGACCTCAGTGTGTCCCTTGCCTTATTCATCACACATTCAAAATACCTTAATACATTAACAGTTCATTTTAATGAATCGTCTTTTCTGTTTCTCTTTGTCTCTGTTGAAACTAACTGTCCCATGCCTTAAACCATATTAAGCAATGAAATAAATACTCTTTAAATGCATTCTCAAGCGAATCTGTATTTAAAGAAATGTGATACAATGTGAGCAATTTAACACATGTAAGATGTCCTTACATTTTGGAGGCTGTCATTTTGTAACACATTAAGGTAGTGCAGCAACCGGTGTGAGGGTGTTTTTTATTGGAAATTAAATACAATTTTATAAAGCTGTACTGAGGACAGGGGTGGATGGCACTGAGCAAAAAGAGCAGCAGAGTTTTGGACACATGCCTGTTTAGGGCCTATTGTTCAGGGTTCCTCAGTGTTTATCCCTGGTTTTGTCTCCCACCATGATACATACTTTTCACTGAAGCAAAGCATATTATTTGTTACCATAGGGTCACCATTGCTCAGTTTTATGGGAAAGGATAATAGGTTTAAAGGGAACAAAATAAAAGCCTTCTGCACATACAGTAAATGAACTAGTACCTTTCCTTTTGATTGCTGATGATCACATTGTTAGTGTCAATGCTGTGTTTCTGCATAGTCAATGTCTCAATTTAGCTTTTCCCCATTTATACGGTTCCATAGTGTACAGTACATTTTTGTAGAGTATGAAAAAATATTTATGTTGGAGGCAAATGATATGTACTAGGAGTGAACCAACATACTACTTTATTGAATCATGCCATATTTTACATGGTCCATTTGGTATAATGGCCATTATTGCTTTCATTGTACTTTTCAAGTACATGCAATACTAACACAGATGTCACATATTTTTCATACCGTTATGAAGCACTTTCATGGTTGCAAATGACAAAGAACTGAGATGAGCATGTAGGAAAATGCTAAATTGAATATTAAAAAAGTTAATAAATAGAATAGCTCACTGAACAGTATTTTCTGACCAGAATCTAGTGAGTACTGTCCTACAAACACACATCACACTGTACGTATTACACTGTCACATGAAGGCATATTGTCGCATTACCCTCGTACCTCATTCTACTATACCTTCATTGTCCTGTAGCTGCTTCAGTGTTAGCCTACAAATCGTGCTGATGATCATCCTGCATCGCTGAGCAGTAAGGTTTTATACATACAGTCACAGTAATGGCATTATTTTATGGCCATCATTTCAATGGGTTTTTGAATGGATCATAAACCAGAATAGTTTGCAGTTTTCTTACAGACCTTCCGCTCAATAATGAACAGCCAGGATCAGCTGACTGCTAACTCTATTTACAAGATCCCATAACTCCACTGTTGCAGTGCTATGAGAGTAAATACACTTAGCCCAGTGATGCATACGTCCGTAGAAAATGAAAGCAAGATGAGCTAGAGGTCACATGACTGCAGAAACACCTTTTAAAACATTTAATGTGCCTTAGCTGATGTCCGAAGCATGTAGGTTATTACCACAGTTGTGTGAAAGCTAATTAACAGATCATTTGAATGATATTCAAGATGGCTTGCTCACACAGTTGGTGGGTTGACCTTCACAAACCTGACCATTTCTCACCCTGAGCACCTTTTTTTTCTTGATGTCTGCTTATTTGTATGATCGGACTTGCATTTAAATTTTGCCTTGAAGGGCAATATTATAAGGGCTAGTCATCTGTGAAAAAACTAAAAATAAACTATAAATCTCACATTACAATTGAAGGCGTTATCCTTCCTTACACACTGTATGAAAATGAAGATGTCTAAAGAAAAGCATGAAACAATGAGAAGTTACTCCCTACATGATAGGATTCAGCCAATGCTTATTGTCAGGTTTGCTCGGCCGCTCTGGCCTCCCTCACCTTTCCTACTGTCTCTTGCCCATTTACACTAATCACGTTCACCTGTTCCTCACTCCCTTATCACCAGCTGCACTTGATTAGGTTGCTCACTATATTACTATACTATACTATATTATCACTTGCCAGTTCGTTCTAGTCTCTAGGCCATTTTTTTAGTCACTAGACCAACTTTGCTCATGCGTTTTCATTGTTTTTGTATGTCGTTATCCCCTAGCCAGCTACTGTTTTGTGTTCTAACCATGGACTGTTCCTCCAGACCGTGGCTCCACTCTCCCCTCCCAGGCAGGTCAATGCTCAGTCGCCTATCTGTTCTACTATTGTCATCATCTCTCTGTCTCCACCTTCAGTAGCCACCATCACCACCCGACCAGCCCAGGAGTGACCCAGCCTACGCAGCTCGGCCCAGCTCTCCATCTCCTCACCTCCTGCTTTTGGTCAAACACCCGGCTACTACTCATCGACAGGACTACGCACTATTCCCCTCTGTGTATTGTCACTCCTTTGATCACTATATATATAATAAATCATTGTTTGCATCGAAGTCGGCTACCTGGGTCCGCCTCCTTCTCGTTCGCTCACTGACAGGTGCGAACGGCACATAACACTTATCCAGTAGATCTATCAGGTACAGTAGCGTTTCCATCTAGTAAATATCAGCACACAAACAAATAAAGCAAAGCACGTGTTAATAAATCTGACAGCAATATGAGAAAAGCTTTGCCCAATAAAAAAGAGACTTAAGCACAGATTTGAAAGGTTTTCTTTCTCTTTCCAGTGACTGAGCGAGTGAGGAGACCAGCAAGGGAATATCTTTTAATATCGCTTCAAGCAAAGATATCCCATTTAGACATCGTTCAAACAGTTATTAACAGTATTGATTTATGTTTGAGTGATTGGAAGCCAGGGGAGGGAGATGAAGTCAACCGTCATGACCTCTCGCCTGGGGACGGAAATCGCCTGACACAGATCACAGCTGTCTCACATGTTAAACTGCTCCTGCCCGTGACATCTTAGATTACTGGATACGGGCTACAGTGTGATAACTCTCAGTGTATGACATTGAAGTAGTCTTTACATTGCTTTCTTTCAAAACACATTGCTCTTTGTTGAAATATGTCTGCTGTCACTGCATTCACACATGCCTTTTAAGACAAAGACGATGGGTGTTTATCTGACAGTTACAACCAGAACAGTTATGACTAAGACACAGTCAAAGTGCCCTCATTTCTATTTGTCTGCTGTGTTTTACGAGTCATGCTGTGAACAAGATTATTTATTAAAAATGTCTTGCAAAGTTGTATGTGTAAGATTCCAAATTGACATTGGTAGAATCACTGTTAGAACAGCTTTCATGGTTTGACAGAATGAATTAAATAGTTGCAATGCGAGGAATAAATTGGACATCATCACATTGTTTTCTCTTTACTTAAATAGCTGAAAACGACAGCTGACAGCATGCATATTAAGCAGCAAATTCAATATCTTTCTGGCATTTCCCCCTTCTTTCCTGTGTGATCTAGATCCCATTAACTCAACTGGAGGAGCTTAGCATACCAAATCTGTACTTAATTATTTCTTATACATTCCTCAGAACCTCCCCTGTTGTGCCCACCCAAAATATGTGTAGAGTTTGCTAAAAACAGCACAATAGAAGATCGTCAAAGGCGGAACTGAGCTGTTAGAGATCATAAAACATTAGTGCGGCATGTCATTAGGTTATTACAGGCTTATCCAGTAATTATATTAAGTGCATCACTATGCAGTCATTTAAAGGAAGAACCCATTTCAGAAAAAGGATTTTACAGCTCTCTCATGACTTGCCCTCAGCAACCAACCATAGGACAAAATGTCAAATGAGTGGCTGTGGAACCTGATGAAGTTTGTGACCAAAGAAAAAAAAGAAGTTTCCATGTTGTGGACTTTTATATATGCCTCAATGTGAACTCATAATAAATAACTATTATTATAATTGTTGTCTGTTATCTGCCCAAAATCTACTCTGTTGCCAATGTTTAAATAAACACTGTTAATTTAGATGTGTTTATGTACATGGATATACAGTAAATGGCAATATTCAGTTGTTTTGGTATATGAATTAACATTCTGCTCATTAATACTACTACTTTATTTATGTTTTCATTAACTGCACTTATAAATGTTTCCAGCAAGTGTATGACAAATTAGAATCACTTCCCTGAACTGGCTAAAGTTAAGTGATGTAGTTTATATCATTTAAGGTAAACACATCAATTAGAACTAATTGGCAGCTGTTGTTTTAGACTGAAGTAACTTTTCAGTCTTCAAAAAAAGTTGCATTTTAGTCAGCAGTGTGCACCACAGGTTATTAAGCTTGGAGATCGAAAACCAAACAACAAAAAGTTTCTTTTAAGAAATCAAACCCAGCAACAGAATTCTCCACAGTCAAAAGGTTAAAGAGCCCATGCATGTTCATTTCCAGCCATTGAATGTTTAATCTTGGGTACCTCTAGATTAGCGTTGCACCGGTCATAACTCCAAACAGTCTGTAATTATTTCAGAACAATAAAACAGATATCACAAGGAGAGTATCCCCCTGTAAATGAGAGAATAGTTGATGAACATGCACAACTCCGGTTGTCGATCATGAAGGCACAGGATGAGACAGTGTCCCTTGTCATTCACTTGGCGACACTATCTGTCGCCAAGTGAATGACAAGGGACACTATGGTAGGAGACACCAATAGAGGGGTGTGCCACCAAATATTAAGCTGAGGGTGTCAATAATTCTGTCCAGTCCATTTGTGCAGTTCTGTGTGGAGTGTATCAGATTTGTTTTTTTCTCTGCTTTTTGCGTTGTTCTAATGCAAACAAAAGAAATAAATATGAGAATACCAAATAATTTGTGATTGCAACAATTTTCTGGGAAAGTGGTGTGTTATCTGACAGAAATGCAGGGATGCCACTATTATGACACCAACCAGGGCTGCTTCAGATGTGTGCTCCCATGTGTTTTTGTTATTGTTGTTGTTGTTCTTGTGAAATTTCTGCAACCCTGTCGGTATTAATTTTACTAGGGACAAGTTTCTGAACATCCGACAGCCCAGTCTGGACATTTTCTCCCCA
>NW_018127911.1:5057227-5087247 GCF_001952655.1 Monopterus albus
GAGCGGCAGCTGTTTTCGGGACTTGGAAGGTTATGAAGGCGGGCGTACTGAACGCCGCTCTCAGCCATACATCTAGCTAATCTCTGTTCCCTATCTAACAAAATGGACGAACTGCTGCTCATCAATTGGACTAACTCAAATTTTTCATATTCTGTGGCACTGTGCTTTGTGGAAACGTGGCTCAGCAACTCGATTCCTGATGAGACTGTTCAGCTGCCAGGATTTCAGATCTACAGAGCAGACTGCATGAAGAAACTATCTGGAAAAAAGAGAGGAGGAGGCATCTGTTTTTACATTAATGGAGGTTGGTGTAGTGACAGAACTTGTAACTCGGACTTAAAGACATTAGCCATTAAGTGTAAACCTTTTTATTCTCCTAGAGAATTTTCCTTATTTATCCTGGTTGGTACTTATATTTTGCAACAGGCCTGCATCAGAAATGCATTACAGCTCCTAGCCAACCAGATAATAAGTATGGAAGAAAAAAATTCCCTGATTATTATTTTGGGGGATTTAACAGAGTAAACCTTACTCACGAATTGCCCAAATACAGACAACATGACAGCTGTCCCACCAGGGACAAAAACACACTGGACCATTGCTATACAGTAATTAAGGATGCCTATCACTCTGTTCCCTGTGCTGCCCTTGGGCTTTCGGACCACTGCATAACCACTTATTCCCACTTATAGGCAGAAACTTAAAGCTGCAAAGCCTGTGGTCAAAAAGGTGAAAAGATGGATTGAAGAGGCAAAGTCAAAGCTACAGGCTTGCTTTGACTGTACAGACTGGGGTGTTTTTGAGGCCACAGCTACAGACTTTGATGAGTATACTGACAATGGCTGCACCTCAGGAGACCCCTCTGTAAAAATCCTGAAGTTTGCAGACGACATAACATCGGCCTCATTCAAGATGGGGATGAGTTGGCTTACAGATGGGAGGTTGAGCAGCTGGCCCTGTGGTGTGGTCGTAACAATCTGGAGTTGAACACATGGAAGACAGTAGAAATGATCCCCCACTCTATCTCCGCTCACTATACTCAGCAGCATTGTTTCAGTCGTGGAGTCCTACAAGTTCCTGGGCTCCACAATCTCTCAGGACTTGAAGTGGACAACCAACATCAGTGCCATCATTAAAAAGGTACAACAGAGGGTGTAATTCCTGTGCCAGCTCAGGAAGTTCAACCTGCCTCAGGAGGTGTTGATTCAGTTCTACAGGGGAATCGTCAAGTCTGTTCTCTGCACTTCCATCAATGTCTGGTTTGGCTCGGCAACCAAACAGGACAAGAACACACTCCAGCAGACAGAACTGCGGAAAAAATCATTGGTGCCAGCCTGCCCTCTATGAAGGACCTGTACACCTCACAGGTCAAAAGATTTCTGCAGACCCCTCTCACCCTGGACACAAAGTGGTTGAACTCCTCCTCTTTGGACGGCGCTACAGGCCACTGTACACCAAAACAAACAGACACAGGGACAGTTTCTTCCCCCGGGCTATTACACTGATGAACAGCTAGTCTATGTTTGCTCTTTTAACTTGTATATACTGTATTTTGTATTTATTTTGTTTTATTGCTGTCCTCATCGGGGGCCATTGGGCTGGAGTCAAATTTCTTGTATTTATGATAATACTTGGCAGTAAAGTTTATGCTTATGCTTTTTGACCATGACTGTATGTTTTCGACAGTGGCAATACTTCAAATCCTACCTGACATGTTCGAGCCAGACTATGAAAGTGGACACAATGAACTGCAACAGCATTAGTTAAATGGAATTTCTCCTCCATAGACAGGTAAATAATGGTACATGTACCAATGGAAAGAGATGTGTAACACTCTAAACAAAGCGGGTAATTGAGAAACCCCATATTATAACTGGCACAATGCAGACATAGTAACTTCTCCAGCTTTTCAACAATTCTTTCTAATGTTACCGAAACAACGCATTAACAGATTTTTTTTTACTCACCGTTACATTCCACCAAGTAATGGAAACATTCCCTTTCAAGTAGCTTCAAGGTTGGTAAATCCAACCAGTGATCACTGCATCTTTCCACACAAATCCCTCGCATTACAGGCAACTACATACATTCTGAACAGGTAGCATAGCACCAACAGTAACATCATGAATCCTCTCGCCAACCAGCAACACATCACACACTGGCCTCAAGCAGTCAAAAGAAACAGGAACTTTGCATTGATCAGCTGATCATTCACCACCGCGGGGGCTTCACTAGCCGGCTGATCGTAGGTTTCCAGCCACTCCATTCATGCCAAGTCAGAGCTGCTCAAGTAGAACAGTGGGTCCCTGTACAGGAACATTCCTGGACATGCAGTAACCTCAGGCCCTGGTCATAGTGCAACAGCAGGAGGTAAAATATATCCATAAAATCAGGCACAGTCGAAAAATCCCGCTTTTATAATGGCACCGGTGGATGTCAGGCAAGGTATAATGAACGTGCAACTGCGTGGAAATTATGACCATTCAAAAAAATCCATAAACTATTGCCTAAGACTTTACATAGTTGAAAAAAAAGTCTCACCAGGGAGAGTTTGCGAGGCTTGTATAAACCAAGTTTCTTCTGTATAAAAGCATAACAACATAGGTTCACCTTGTTTTTTGAGCTTTCAGCCATGTTTAAGATGATAATTCACTGTTGTAACATTGTAGATAAGAAAACACAGAACAGCATGTCATGGGCTCTTTAAGCTTTTGATCCAAATGGAGAGATATGATTTGAAAAAATAAAATAAAAAAAAATAAATATTGTCAAATTAATACATGCTTGCATGCCTTTCTGCAGAGCACACACCCTTTGAAGTCTTGTTCAGAAAACACTCCCATCTCACTGACTCCAGGAAATTCCCTACCATACCAGTGCCTAGATTAGAGGTAGTAATCCAAACTAAGCCCTGAAATTCAAAGAAGAGGCTCAAAACTAATATAGCGCTCATGTCTCACAAGTGAGCCTATTGTTATCTTGTGACTCATAAAACGTGTGCTGTCATTTTGGATCTGCCCATGATAGATTGAGTGATTTAAGCATAACTGCTGATCTTTTACAAACATGGCAAATGCTGCCTGAAAGAATTCTCATATAGAGCTCAACATGACTATGACATGTTTTACTATTGGCCTTTTAATCTCACATGAACAATATACACATGTAGTCAGTACGTGTGCTCACGGACCACACAGCTCTTCATGTGTTTATTTTTGTCCGTGTGTATTTGTCACATAGCTGGCCTCAGTTTCAGGGTCGGAGAGGAAAGTGGGGTGGAAGCTCACATTCCCCACAGCTTCCAGCAGATGATTCTAGAAGATTCCATGGCATGCCGCTGTCAGAGGAGGCCATGATGGATGAAAGGGCTCCAGTGGGACTCACTGTTTATTTAGCCCTCTTGTTTCTGATACAGTTCCCGCACAAAGAACTGGTACTAAAGTGTCTCAGTATTGGAAAGTAACTTTACCAGACAAGAATCAGTCACCAGTTGCTTTCACCCCCCTTTTTCCCAATCCAGCAGAAAAGCCTGATTGTTCTTCAATGTGGAACTTGGGACTGAGATCTGTTCAGGACTGGCAGTGAGGGGCAGCCGACTGTGGAAGGCTTTCCAGTACATTAAGAGTATATGAAAGAGCAACTGACCAGGCTTAGATTGATATAGCTGTGTCTACACAGGACAACATATGGGAAAGTAGTAATCCTTCCTCAGTGCTGGAATGGTGGGTATTTTTCTTGGGGATCTGAACATAGGAGAGACAAATATGGATTGCCCTGTAGTATTAGAAAATGGTGCAGACAGCTGCTTGTACTTTGTAGGTGTGTGTCCTGATAAATAATTGTTTCTTCTCTATCATAGCCTCTTTTCACAGCCTTGCTGGCTGAGAACCGAGTTAAAAATGAAATAATAATAATAATTCTGCCTTTGAGATGCTTCTGCATGCAATGCAACACCTTTGACCTGTATGTAGCATGCATTAAGGCATTGCTTATTTTCCTTATACATTTAATATATTGCTGTTTTCCTCTTTGTAAACAGCATGGGCACTTATAACAGTTTTTTTGTTTTTTTTACATGCACCATTTCAGGTTCATCTTGTCATGGCTTCTTCCAAGCATATGTCAAACCCTAAATGTTTCATTGTCTATTGAGATCATGACAAATTGATGTTTTGAAGATGTACTGGCATCAAACTCAAAGTAAACAATGCATCTATTCAAGATCAGCACCATGCTAAAACTGACTTAGCATGAGATACATATGCTGTTCCTTAAAATATTGGGTTTGTGCTTTGTTTTCACTCCAGAATCTGAAATGTGATGCAGATGGAAGTATAGTGCTGATCCTTTCTGGGAGAAAAATGACTGAATAGGATGTGATTCCACACCGTGTGTTTCTGAATGCTTCAGAGATGCCTTTCATTGGAAAAGGTTTTGTTGACAAGCTCGATTCCATTGCAGAATAAATGATGAGGAATAGAGTTTGGCCAAAAAAAAAAAGAGAGAGAGCTCAACTAACTATGAATATGCATATTCAAACAGCCAGAACTGACTCAAAATCTCTTTTCATGTGTACATTTTCCTCCCATTTATTAATTCCAAATCCTATTTATAGCAAAAGCATTGAGGTGAGCATAATTGCATATTTTGTCAAATGTAATGAAATTAAACTGGAAGCAGAATGGAGTCTGTGTATTTGTATGCTAGTTTTTCAGAAGTGGTGTCCTGGTTTTAAATCCCCAAGTCTCAAGTGGGCACATCACAAACCCAACACAGTTTGGCAGCAAGCTGGCAGTCTTTGCTTGTATGAGGCCCAGAATTTAATGAGCATGAATAATGAATACTACTCAACATGCTGGTGACTGAGTAGGCTGGCAGTTATTAGGTCAATGAAGGCCTTGTTTAGCAGGGAACACTCACTGTCTCCCTGAATGATGGACTCCCACCATCCGTGGATCCTACACACTCGAAATAACTTTTCAAGTGCAGCAAATCAGCACATGCTGACAGACACTTTGCACCAAGTTTCAACTGAATCCTGTCCATGATGTCTGTTAAGATGTTCCTGTCCTAATGGTATGCACTGTAAATTGATACTGTTTTAATTCAAATGTGTGTGGTATTTTAATTAGGTAGCAAGCGGAATTAAAATTGGAATAGATGAGTAATGTACAAATGTACAGATGACTAACATTATTCCTCAAATCCCTGTGGCTGTTAGCTTTTAAATGATTGCCACATCCTTTTCACATAAAGGTATAATTAATTTTGTTCTAAATAAACCATATCTTGCACAGTCAACTTATATCAACTTGAGAAGCATTAGTCCACCCTTTGTCTATTACTGCAGACTATGTGTATTGACTTGTAAAGTGCATGTTACCTAGAACACCAGAATACCAGATTTTACTGCAGGGAGGAGCTCCTTTTTTTTTTTTTGCCCCACAGCAGTGCAATAGATACTATGCTATTTGCAGAGGATTTAAAGGATAAAAAGAGTGGGGTGAGAGCAAGAGAGAAATACAGCCCAGAAAGCGCATCCAGAAGCAGCAGCAGAGTGGCACGAGCCAGAGCATGCAGATCAAATACTCCAAATCTGTCAGTCCAAACAGCCATGATTTCAACAACCACAGCACTGAACAATCTGTTGATTAATTATTGAGAAGCTCTGTCTTCCCAAAGATTAGGCACAGGCTCCAACATGAAAGCTGCCGACCTGTGTTTGGGACTGTCACAAGTGATTTCGCTGCTGGTGCCATGCCTCCTCTTTAAAAGGATATCATCTCTATCTTCCCACCCTCTGTTGCTATGGCACCTGCCAGGTCACCACAGGCACCCTCATATCTCCACTCATCCGCCTGCTCAACCCCAGTGTCGATTCTGTCCAACCCAGCTTCATGTCAGAGAAAAAAAATAAGGTAGATTATTATTATTATTTTTATTATTATTTTAAATTTGGTGTCTGTCCCCTGTGGCAGCCACACTTAAAGTCACATTCTATTTGTTAACAGTTTTGAAGAAAGATAAAGTGATAACATTTTTGAAAGATGAGATTTACCCTACTTTTGCTGAATTTATGTAATAACGAAATACATTTTATGCATAAATCTGTATGGATGTAAAATTGAATGTGGTCTTTATATCTGTATTTTTGTTCATGTTCAAATAACATCCTTGCCTAATTTTACACAATACATTTTCTAATGTAACTAGAGATAAAGCCAAAAACGTATTCTGGGAATAATATATCATGATCTATTGTATATGAGACACATAAGAGAGCTCTAAGCACGTACCGTGCTTATGTACAAACTTAAGAATAACCATAATATAGAATGCTCTTTTATGTTTGCACTCCTCGTCAGTGCAAACGAACTGTACTTTACTTCAATATGTTTATTTCACAGCTTTAGTTGTTTAGTATCTCAAGATTTTACAGACACTAACAGATAAAGTATTTTATGTTTATCTTTATTATGTTACACTGTTATAGACCAAAATGTCCTTGTTAGCAAACTGAAACTACATAAAACATTCTAACATTGTTGATGTCATTTAAAGGTTTTCTGTAAATAAAGAGGACGGGATTTTGTCTAGAGTGAGATAGTTAAAAACACGGTTGTGCAGATATTAGTTTATTTAAAGAAACCATCTGCATAGCTGGGGTTGCCTTGTCCCTCACCGTCAGACAACATCCTGTCACAAACACGATGCTCTGGGCCCTTGCGGAACTGCACCTCATTCAGGTATCAGCCCCTTTTCCTGTCTCAGGCCATATGTTTCAGCTATTTCTACCAGTAAAATCACATTTACAACAACCACTGTTGATTGTTTACAGAAGTTTAAGCTCCTTTGATACATTCATACTTATGTTTGCATGCTTTTTAGCCCCATAGATAATACATGAGCTTGCTCGCTCTTTTTTTAACGAAGGGGAGATACTGCCATATGCATGGAAGAATAAACGAAGACCTAGACTGACAGCACCATCTGCCAAACACAGTTGATGTCAAGAGAATGGCCCCTGTTCAACATTTTGCCCAGCTCTCAGGAGGATGCCACATTGTCATCAGTGCTAATACTAAATATTAATAATTTGTTGACCCCAAAGTGTTTAGAAATCACTGATGCAGACACATATTGCCCTTCTGAATGGCATATGCAGATGTCAGGTGAACACCACCGGAGTGTGCAGCTCAGTGTGTGGATGTGTGTGTGGTGTTTTCCAGGAGCTCACTGAGCAGACAACTTCCACCAGGACTGTCATGAATATTACATCGTTCCGCATACCCACATAACTCCTCCTCTCACTGTCTTTCTGTCTCACTTTCAAACACACACCTATCTAAGAAACAAGGGCGTCGCAGTAAGCTGTTCATTTCAGCTAAATGAGCAACTTACACTTGTGGTTTTATGGATTTAATGCTAGTCATAAAAATACAAAACAATGATGCAGACAACTAATAAAACACTTATAAAATGTATATATTGCTCAATCATTAACTATTCAACTGTCTCAGTTAATGCAAAGTTGAATCATTCATCAGTTCAGTGTGAGTGAGTGGATGAATTGCAAATTTGAAGTATAAATTTTAGTGGATGAATGAATGAATAAATAAATAGCATCAAAATGATTTTCATTTTATCACTGAATTCAACTTCATTTGTCTAACACATCCGTAGGTGAAAGTGTATTACAAACCAAATAAGGTCACATTTTCGTTTTGCATTCACTAAAGTGTTAGATTGTAAACATTGTGCTGACAGTAATTTGTGGCTGTTAATAATTTCATAAAAGCAGCACTTGCACTTCAGTCTTGTACCAGGTAAAATTTTTAAATGTAAATTATCTAAAATGATTGTGAATGAAAATGCTTCTATGCTGTAACAGCCCCAGATTTAAAAAGCAGTGACATGAGTAATCATTCCTGATGGACTTCTCAGACCTGACAGATCTCTCCACACACTGGATGCATTTCACCTTGGCATCTGCTGTGATGGCTTCTGCTTTTCTCCCATACATCTTTATTAGTTCAGAACTGATGGGGACACCGCAGGATGTCACTTGATGAGAGGCACCGTTTCAGTGGGACTGATTTATTCCCAGCATTTGCTCTGCAGTTGTGCCAAGTGACCCAGTCCAACCCACTCCCCATTCCAACGCTCCATACACACACAAACCCGAACATCTTGGAGAGCTCTGCTTACCCTCAGAATAGGATCCTTCCCATAAAGGTGCAGTAACTTTATATGTAAAACATTCCTCAAGTCATTTCACAGATTGAATTTCACCTGAGATGTGAGTTGATAAAGCAATGAGTGATTTCACATGCCATCAGGAGAAGCTGGTCTCAGCTGATGTTTTGACCTTGAGTTATTGCAGTACGAACAAGCATTAATCCTCAGATCACAAGTCGGTTCATACTACCATGTCAGGGATAATGTGGAGTGAATGGCTAGCTTAGACCTGTTGAGTGATGTTATAGCCTAGCAAACAAGAAATTATTTGAAATAGGCAGAGGAGAACTGGAGTGAAAGATTCTTTCCAGTGCCATTTTAATTACCTGTTACTTTTTTAGGGGGGTGGGGCTGCCACTGTTCAGGAAGCAACGGTGCTATTACTATGCTAACATAAGCTTTCTGGGTGTTTCTACAGCCTGCCCATTGATTGCAGTGAGTCACAGGACTGAAATTGGCAGGCAGTAGGGGCAGACAAAAAAAAAAAAAAAAAGCACGGGTGGGTGTCAGCTTTTAATTGTAACTGTCTTGCAGAATGGGTGTTGTTTTAATATCCTGTATAGATTTTTATGTAATACACTTACTTGTGAAAGGCAGCCCCGAGCAAGAATCAATTCAGCCCAAAGGATCCCGTCCTCCTCCCCTTTTGTTAAGAGTCAATCTTGTTTTAATGATGCATGAAGAAATATTCAAGCATTGACATTTCACTGTCAGGTTTCTTTAGAAAAATCAATTAAGATAATACAGCTTTGACCCAGTTATCCAGTTAATGCTTATTAGGGATGTAATATGATTTACTGTCAGCATTTATAATTCTTTGCATCTCATCCCATTAGCCCTGTACAATGGTCACTTCTAGGGAACTACAGTAGCTAGGAGCTGATAAAATGGAGTGGAAAGGAGTAATGACATTGATTGGGATTGGTGGGCAGGTTAAATGCAAGCCCCTGAGGCATTCTCTCTCTCTCTAGCTTTCACCCTGTCTCCTTCTGTCTTTCCTCTTTCCACCAACCGTAACATGATGGAGTGCCAAATACTGCCCAGCTGCAAAATTACGCATTTGTCAGTAACATAGGAATCCAAGAGGGACATTTATTGTCATTTACCTTAGTTATCTGTCTTGGCTTCCTGTCATGCGAAGATGTTTAACTCACGAGTTGATTAGATTCAGTAGATCTTTCTCCCCTGTCTCTGACTGTACATGCCACAGAGTCAGTTTTCCCAACAACAATCTCTGTCCTCAAACATTTAAATGCAGTTTTGTCTATCTCACGTTTATCTTGACCTGCAAATATTGAATTTTTGTGATGAAGTGCATATTTCCCGTACTTCAGAATGTAAATCCTAATGCAAAGAATCAAACTGAAACAAGACACAAATACATTTCATTCAGTAAATTAATCGAATCATCCACCAGTTTTACAAATCCCAAACATGGGATTATGCCTAAAAAAAAGTATAAGTATAAACATATTAGATTAGTACTGTCATACACAGCAGGAACAAGAAGTTGGGTGCAGCATAGAGAATCACTGATATCTCCATAACTGAAAATGTTATAACCTGTTTAACCTGTTTTACAGTGTTTTACATTTGTTTTTTTCTTCCCTTGCTTGAAGTGCTGACATTCTGTGTTGTAAGAACTAATTGTCATGTTGGAAAGAGAAAGTTGGGCTTTGTGTCACTGTTTCTGAACCCTGTTCAACATTATGACATTTCAAAGCTGTCAACAGTAAAGCAAGAGAGCTGTAATGTCACTCCCAGCATTAAAGGAATGACATTGCTCTAGGGCTGCCGGAACAGGAAAGTGTGTGCTGGAAGTCATTCGTGTGATTTCTCTTTATTACCGACTGTCAATGTTTCCAATAAGTTACAAATGTTGAAAATATATTTTACATATCTACAATATATTTCATGTTTGCTGAAAAAGTGCCTGTAACATATGATTGTGACTATTAGAATATTTGTCTTAATGTGCAGGCCAAATGTCTACTGTACTGCAAGCATTTAGTATCCAAGGTGTGTGTGTGTGGTGTGCGTTAATGCAGTGCTGCTGCCTGTAATACCTGGTGCCTGCTATCATCTTTCTAAAGATCAGGGTTAAGTGTCTGAAAAAGTGACACCGTCTAACTCTGCCCAATATCTTGAGCAAAGGAGGAAACGCTAAGTGAGGGCTGATTACTTAGTTTTAAATGAAAATGTGCCTTGGAGGAGTTTTAATTTAATCCAGGTTGATGGAGGTTATACAGTCAAAATAAATAAACTCATTGTTTGATTTTTATAATATGTGTTTAAACCTTTATAATAAAATTACTATATTATACCACAAAATAATTGATTTTACAAATATTAAGGACATATGAATAGTAAATAACTGTATATAGCCTACAAAGCGGTTTCTAATTGTAGTGTTTTAGAGACAAAACAAACAAACAAACAAAAAAAGCTGTGCTAAAAGGTACAAAGGGTGGCTGTTGTTCTCATTTAGGATACACAAACTCAATTACAATGCTTACAATCAAGGAATATGAAACCTGCATATTTATCCAACCTGTGTGAATGAATCCCTAAACACATTCCGCTCTCCACCAACTCCTGTTTCACTTCTGCTTTGTCTTTTGCTTTACTTCTACAGTCATAAGCCAAAAAAGCCCACATCCCTTATTACCTTCTTAAATGCATCGGCAATCCACTGACACAAAGGCATCATCTGCCTGTGTGTACAGAGCAGCAGCAGCCACTTTGGATCCTGAATCTCAATGGGCTCATAGTGCCTCCGACGCCCATCTGTTCCAAGACAGCCAGCGAGCCACTAAGCAGCAAACTTTGATCCCCATGTAGATTTTTTCCAAACCCATCCGGATTTGCCTGCCCCTTAAGAGCCATCGTGAGGCTGCCCTGAAGTACAAATTTTAGATTCATTATGAGTGTGGGCGGGAACCTTTGTATTCCCCAAAGCACAGATATATGCAAACAACATATTGCTATTTGGTAGCATAAAAGCCTAAGCCCATTGTTCATTGTTGATTCATATATCACAAGTACTGTACATTTCTAATGCAGAAAGAGCAGATCACTTATCATGAAATCCTTGTGGATATGATTAATCATTAAATATGTACTTTTTTAACAACATGACTTATACTTGACCTTAACACCTATTAGTTTTTTAATTATTACGCTGTTTTATCAGAGAAAGTTTCAATTACACTGTTGTTTAATCCACAGATGCTTACAGAACATTTTACATTTGATCAGAGGTGTTTATGCACCCTTTGCAAACATTTTTTAATAAACCTCACTGATTGTAAGACACAGGTGATATTTTGTGAAAATATTCTTGAGCAACATATTGTTACCAGATGTTTTTTTTTTAAGGAAGTAAAAACATGGAAAGAATCTGCATTAAAAAGTTTCAATGATATCTATACACAAGCACACCTGCCTGCACATTCACTACAAATACAAAAAAATTTCAATGTCTTTAAGCTCAAATATTAACAGTTTTTTTTCCTTTTAGTTCAGTGTTGTCTGCCTTATTTTGTGAAAATGAAAAAAAAAATTAAATATAGAAAATGTGGGTGGCCAATACATGACAGGTAGTCATTAATTCTAAAACATTCATGTAGAAAAATGTTGACTGATGGGAGAAAAAAAAAAACTTGCACGGTGACACTTCCACATTTTTTCTTCATTTTTAGAGACATGGCAGTAACATTAGCATTGGTCATTAGTGGCAGACACATCCATGGAGTGTCGAATACAGAGGCTCATACGCAGACCCTATTTGGTTACCTGTGTGACAGGCTTGTTCAGGACACCAGAAACAGCTGTCCTGGCCTGTGTGAGCCGAAATAATTAGGCCTGTCATCTCAGTGCTCTGATTTCCCCTTCAACCCGCTCCACAAAATGCTAATATTTTGCTTTCATTGTCACATTCACCTTGACACGGATATTGCCTTGGTGCATAACTGGATGAGATGACTCTAAATTTGCATTGTTCGTTCTAATAAATTTGCTTCCTCTGTACCTCATGGCAGGACCCATCAGATAAAGTCTCCCGGAGTGTCATCAATCATGGCCCAAGCTGACAGACGGCTTTCGCCTTCATTTGTTACATAGAGGAACATGCTTAATTATTTGTACTGTAATTAGTTGGGAAAATGTCAGGAAATGTCAACTCTCTGTTTGCTGTGGAAAGGCTCTGCTTGAAAGCCTCAATGACTGAAGTGTCATTAATGCCACGTAACAAGACGAGGATCAGCTGGGGAAAAGAGAAGGGGGGGAGGCTTCTGAGAATGTAATCATGGAGGGAGTTAGAGGGAGACACAAATCACCGGTGCTAGCTAGCATGATGGGCATCTTATTAGCCAAGCAGCCTGCCTGCTGCATTTTTCAACCACATCTTGTTTCCCTCTGCTTTTTTCACACTGGCATGAAATAAAGGCAGCAAGTGGGGAAAAGAAATGAAGTCAAGTAAACAATTCCGGCTTCCCACTTGCTGTCAAACTGGTCGTACTTTGCTATGTTATATTGCCTGTCATAAACAGGCATTATGCCAAATACAAAAACACTGGGGAGGCTTCTCGAATGAGCCTTCCTTGCTAAAGCAGAACTTTTACGATGCAATTAATAACAAATCATACTGTTCCTACAGAAATATTATCATCTCAGTAGTTAACAGGGTGATTACATATCAACACAAGCACAGGCTTGGTCTTTTTCTCCTGAAGCCAAACCCATAATTTCATCATATATCCTTTCTTTAATTATACAAAATAATTATTTCTTGCAAAATTAGAGGACAGAGTCATTAAATAACCTTCACAGCATATTATATGACCACCAATTATTGCATTCAGCTGCTAGCATTTGTGAAATACATATTTTAGTGCCTATTTGTTTTAGCGACAATTGGCTAATGTGTGTGGACAGGCCACTGGAACACTTATCCAAACAGCAAGGTAATTTACACTTGTTTAAAAAGGGGGGAGGAGACAAAGGCAAAAGGGAAATAGGGATCCCATAAGGGAAATCTTTTGTTTTGGAGGAAAATATGTCGCATTATGAGGTCCCAAGGGGGTTTCAGTGGCCATTCGTCTTTTCAAGGCCTCGCAGTGGGAGCGTGGCAGAGCAAGGCTCAGCCTGCTACCTTGCCCACCGACAGGCACTGATGGTCATCCAAGAAGCTCCTTAATTAGCCTGCAATCTGGCAACGACCCGTGTTCCTGAGATGTGGCAGCCCTGTTTAAATATGATGCCAGATGCAGTCCCACCTTCACATGTCATCTCATTGTCCTAGGAAGCCAGGGGGAGAGAGAGGAAAGGAGAAAGAAACAGCACAACATCCCACAGCGCAGCATGTGTTGTGGGATGTTGTGCTTCTTGTGCTGTGCTTATTCTCCTTTCAGTTGCTTCTATTTTGCTTTCTGTCTTTTCAGTGAACACTTTTCTTCTTGCCTGGGCACACCCAGCTGAAAGGGTGCTATCACAGGAGACTGGAAGTGACCCCAGCCTTGAGAAGTGATACAGATTAGGTTTAAAGATTTAACCCAAGTACACTATTCCCATGTCTTATAGGAGGGTATTGCAGTGGAGAGAATGCATATGTATGTACCCAAACATGAACATTATTACAATGGGTAATACATAGGCATGCATATGCATTTAGATCTACATTTATCTTACATCTAATAGTGCTTTACCTGACACATCATCTACAGTATGAAGTGCGAGTCTGTAAAATGACGATGTGCGAGCAGTTTATATACAACCATCAGATCAAAGCCTGGAGCTTAGGCACATTCCTCCCTCATAGACCACTTTGTTGGGTTGACACCATGACAATAAAGTATCTAAAACTGGAAAACTGTAATCAGAAAAGCTATTAAATACAACTTAGTTTGACCTGTTTTTACAGACACACTCTAGTACTTGATACAAGACTAATCTGCAAATCAATGTGTAGAGCAAGAGCAGGCATTATCTAAAATGGTGTAAACATGTCCCAGAGCCATCTAAGATTCCCTTCTCATAATAGTTTTATTTCAGAACATATAAATACAGGATATGCTGTAATACAGCTTTTTTGCTCATGTACTTCCTCTAGGATTAAGGGTGTCACAGCACACAGCTGCAGTATGTGTTGCTGCACTCAGTAAATGTGGATGAGCTTAGGAGGCCAAGGACTTTTTATAGACTAATCAGTAGAACTCTTTCATGCCATACCCATGGCTTTTCCTCAGATACAGTGAAGTCCACTCTTATTGGGTCTACTTCACAAATCTAAGCTTTTTGATTTAATAAATCATTTTACAGATGAAGTGAACATGCACTTGTAGGGCAAGATGTGCCAACATACAGCTGGGAAATGTTTGGGTAATTAATCAGCTGTGCAGTGGAAATTAGTTGTGGTGCTTTAGGAAGGACTGCTTCTGTTTTGTAGTAGTTTTGATTTAAAACCACTGTTACTGGACAAAAATGCCCCTGCCCCCATAATAACCTAAGTGCTTATACTTTTTGGTATTTGTTCACCACATTATGGTGAAAATCGCATTTTCTTCAATTTGAATATCTATGTAAATTGCCCATACATCACCTATATGTCACAGAGATTTATCAACAGGGTGATGGCATGAACTTGAATACAAAGTTTGTATCGTGAAACCTCATTCATTTGGCTGCCTGCATGGAGAGGGGAGATAATCTAATCAATTTTCAGAGGAAAAAAATGCAAAAACAAAAGACAGAGTTGGGGACTTGAAAATAACAATAAAGAAGAGTGAGAACTATCCAATTGTCTGAGCAAATGTAAAATGCCAAAGCCTCTTAGAACATTGTAAGTCCTTTATTCAGCAATACATTATCATGCATATTTCATATGTAGAGATAACTAAAATGGAATTGTGTGTCTTTCTGTTGTATGTCTTTATAATTACACCTTGAAGCCATAGCTGCATTTTTCCTCCCTTTTTCCTCTATATTCATGAAAAGCAGTCTTGTAATTTGATGAAGAGAAGCTTGTGTTCTCGTCTTCATTCAAACAGCATCATGGCGCTGTATTAAAGTGGGCATCTGTGTTCTTGCGGCATTAATCTCCTCAAGCACATTCCAGCTGCTGTGATGTGCAAGAGGGAGATAAGTCTTAAACAGTCTAAAGCTAAGCAAACCAGACAACTCTATTATTGGCTTCATAATTGCTTAATTAAACTTTTGTCACTAATCATTATGAGGGCAATAGAGCTGTTATACAGGTTTTCTGTTGAGCAGGAAAAAAAATCAATAAACTGTGTTGGGGAGCTGATACCCCCCACGTCTCTCTCTCCCTCTCTCTCTCTTTCTCCCTCTCTCCCTCTCTTTGTCCTCCACAAATGAAATTCATTGCTGCCGGTTAGTGATCTGTAGGTCTGGAGCTCGACTGATATGAGCTTCCATCACCATTTGAATTGAGGGGTATTCAGTAGCACATGAATATGAACAAATGGCAAACATAAATCTCTTGCATGAAGTACACCTTCTATCCCTTTATTATGGAACAATTGACCCATCTAAAATGAATTCTAATGCCAAGGAAAGCATTTAGATTTAAATTACACCATAGGTCTCCTGGACCTGAGAGATGACAGCATAAAAAAGATTAATATGCTAATTATTTTTTCCTCCCCTCTCTTTATTCCTCTTTTCGACATTTGCAAAGGGTTATTGCGATCCTTGTAAATAAGATGACTGTTTTGTCAAGGAATGACTGTGGGGTTCCTTTCTGTAAAGTACGCTTTAGATCACTGAGATGCATCTAGCCGTGGCATTATCTTTATTGTTTTTTATTAGGCAGTGGGTTCTTTTTTTATCTTCTTGAAGCACTTCATAAAATGTGTGTTCAGTGTTCAATATGCAAATAATTATTTTCTCACTGCTGACACAGAAAGGCCATGAGATGCAAAGAGAACATGATGCTCATTGTGGGTTCTTCTTTCTCTCTCTCTCCCTGAAATGTTTAGTGTCTCTCCAGAGCAGTCAGAACCACCCTTAGATGGGCCATTACAGGGGCTACTGTTCGTTCCAAGGTTCTGCCAAACGACCACAGTTTAAATAATGTTGTTTTTCATATCCTTTAATTGGCCAAGCTTTGAAAACCCAACTTTTAGCTTTGAATGTGCTGCCATAGGCAGCCAGTTGGCATGAGTGCAATAGGGACAAAAGCCTGATTTCATAATTTGTCAGCACTTTAAAGTTGGCTCAGCCTCTGTGGCAAATTGAAAAGTGTCCAGAATATAAGAAGGGAAGAGGGCTTTTTGACTTTGCATCACCATGAGAGTACTTGACGACATGATGCAATACGTGCCTTATCTTGCAATTACTGCAAGCATAATGTGATGAGAAGCCTTAAATGACTTAGAAGCCTTTATCACGCTTTTTATAAGACACAGTGATTGCACCGAACAAAGCTGTAATTGTACACCACTGCTATGAGTCAAAGTTTCACCAGAAATCATTTATTAGTGGTGGAAGCAGCAGCAGTCCTTTGTTCATGTAAGCATCACAGATACTGTGACTTATGCAAAGGACAAGTCCTTCTAGAATGTGATTTTTTTTTTTTTTACAAGATTGGGGATTTTTTGACAAATAGAGCAAAAGTACAGTAGCTTTTCTTGGCATTGAACAAGTGATGTTTTGGATTACAACTGAATAAAATAAAACATTTGTGAGGAAACTGGTTGCACAGGTGACATTATGAAGCCCTTTTCTCATTCAAGGAACAAAATGTGCAAGCTATTCTGCTGGCATCTGTCTAAATTCAAACATGACCCCTTTCACATGGTACAACTGCCATCTACAGTTAGAGCCTTCACTGGAGAACAAATGTCACACTTGTACTGTACTGCTTCCACCCTGTTGCTCCACCTCTGACATCAATTGTATGAAAAATCCTGTAAACCATGACCACAGCTGTGCAGTTATACTTTCTTTAGTTTAACAAAGATAGGGGAAAAACAGCTTAACTCCCCAAAAGAAATTTGTAATGCCTTACTATGCACAGTATAGATACAGGAAATGTCTGTTTTGTATGAAGAAATTGACTTAGTATTCAAAAAGTTCTAGGAAACAATCACAAAGTAATATTCAAAAACATCATGTAGCTTTTTAATGACTTCACTCTGGAACACCAATTATTGTACTGCAAAATTCATAATGAGAAATGTTAATTATAACAAACTGCTGGGAAAAGTTATCCTTGGTTAGTCTAAAATCTGAGAAAAAAAAAAACTAAATTAACTTATGTCATGTAGTGAATGGCATTGCTTTCTGCATCTCAACTGAAAGACTGTGTTAATGAATTGCTTCAAAAGCATCTGAAGATGGACTTAATTACAGAGCCCACACTTCTTGCATTATTATGCCATATATCCCCAGCCGAATACAATTCAGCAGCTAGATAAACAAATTTCATGGCAGGCTTTATGGCACTACTTTCCTGCCAACCATAAATACCAGTGTTTATTCGCAGGGCTGTGTGAAGCATGGAAGACATGAGCATGTGGCATTAAATGTAAAATCCTTCATTTTAATCTCATAAAAAACAACAACAAAAAGGAAAAATGAGTATAATGCAAATAAAAGACCATGAGTGTGTATGTCTTCCATATTCTTAGAAATGGTTCATTATGTGGTGAAGTGATGAATGTGGATGTATAGAAGTGGCAGGATGGTGCACGCTACATAACGACTGATTTAAATTGCTGGTTTCTGGAGTTAAGGAACCAGATAATGCTTTGTTACTTTACCAGATGATGTTCAGACACAACTCTGGGTAGCACAAGACATGGTGGTCTCACTTACACAATTTACCAATAATCAAACCTCACTTCACCCCTTTATTTGGTCCACATAATTTTAAAAATGTACAGCAGCATGCCACATAACATTTTGACTTTGTGGACTTGTCTAGCTGCCTCATACCATAGTCAAACAACATTGTGTGTGTGTGTGTGTGTTTAATAGTGATCCTTTGTGCATAGTGTACTATCCATTGCTTCCACACAGACCAAAACACACACAACAATACACTTCCTTTCCATAGTGTGTGTTTATGTTGATACATGTGGGCACCCTCGGTAACACAGAGAACACTGGCGACTGTGTCCACACCCTGAGGCCCCGCCAAGCCTTATTACACCTCTCATTTTCAGTCTGGGGACTTCACCCTTTGTGCAAATATCTGTTTTTGACTTAAATAATACGAGTCTGCAGACAGCTGTATTTTACACAAATCCTATAAAATTATAGAGGAATAAAAGTCCAGAGGAAGGAGGGAAGTCTGTTTCAGCTTTCATATACTATATATAGAGATACCCCTGTTTATTGTAAAGCTGTCATTTTTTAATGTACTTACTTTCAAATTAATATATGGTAATTTATATATCTTTGCTTGTATTTAGAATGCAGCTAAATACAGATAATTTAATGCAACTCTACCTGATAAGTCACATTTGATAACACGCTCATGTTCTTGCACATTTTTCTTCCCATTAACAAGACATTTATCCAAGTTAAACAACATATGGCCTTAAAATGTACAGTAAAGGAAAGCAGTAAAGTGCCTCCATACACACAAAGGGAAATCATTTAATAGCACGTTTGTTTCTCCCCTAATCCTTAAAAGAAAATGCTCACTTCATAGTGAAACGTATAATTTCTAACTTGCCAGCTCACAGAGGTATATTATACCCAGGTTTCCGCTTGATAGAAGTAGCCCGGTCAATTAAAATAATTACAGTATTTCTGTGATAACTGCAAGGTCTGGGCTTTTTAGAATATTTAGGGATTTGCAGTTGCACATAATTGGATCTGTCAAGTCCAACTCCTACATTTCTTATAAAGCAGTTGATTATGTGAAGGAGCACACAGTCATTGTGAGGGTTAGCTTTAATGTAAAGTTTCCTAACCTGTGGATCAGAACCAAACATGAATCACAGTCTGCATGTGGATGTGTTTCTGCATAATGCATTTAGATACAATTTGAAGTCACTATGGAATAGTTCAAAAGAAAATGCTTTAAAAAATATATTTTTATCATACTGAGTGTGTTTTTTTCTTTGTAAATCAGTCAGGGCCAAGTTCAAAATGTGTCCATGAAAACAGTTTCAGTCTAATGAATTTTACTGAAATATTGGTTGTCATCATCATTAGCGCCACTACTGTGATCCTCATCAGTCATCATCTTGCTTATGCTAGTGATCACTAACAGAATCGACTTGTTCTGCCTCAGCTTTTGTGCTTTTGCATTCCTTGACAACCAATACAAGCCTATGTCATGCAGTCCCATCCCAAGCAGCCTGGTCCAAGACCTGGCTCACTACTGAGCTATTAGCGCCAGTGGCAAGCCAAACATAACACTAGCCACAGTTGGAGCGATAGCCCCAATTCAGTGTGGGGTCAGCGACTCAGCCATATTGTTAAGATGATTGTTCTGCCAGCCTTCTGTCCTGGCTGATGGGGCTGGAGCGCTCGGCTTGGTAGCGGCTGCCTGGCTCCTTGCAGCCTGGAAAGCGGCTTTGCTGTAGGCAGCTCCTAGGTTTTAAAACCCTTATTGTCTATCTTTCCCCTGGCTAGCCCCTTTCTCCCTCTGCTCCCTCTGTAGGAGTCAGAGGGAGAAAGAGAGAGGGAGGCAGAGAGGGAAACAAGGAGGAAGGCGCCAAGCACATTCGAGGGCCTGGTCCAATGTGTTATGATCAGCATAGGCTTTCACGGCAGCCATTGCCTGTGTCCCACAGCATTGTTCAGCCCCTTTCTCCCTGGCAGCGCTTTCGTTTGAACAGAATTTTGACACTGCAGTAGGGAATTCTGCAGATTAAAGGGGACATATTTGGTACACTTGCTTCTTGGCACTTTATAGCGTTGGGGGAAGGTGCAAATTTTTAATCAAGGCTTTAAGTAAGAATGGGCAGCACTGGTGTAGTATTCATCGCAAAAGACATTTAACTACCCACCAATCCATCAATTAATCAGTGTATTTAAATGTATATTTATCCAATTTTTTTTCCTCAAATTATATTCTTTTTACGTTTCTCCCTTTAAGTATATCTTATTGATTAATTTAAGTATGTCAGCACACGCACCATGCAGTGATGGTGCTGAACTTCATCTTCCATGAATAAAACAATTAAGCAGGGAATGACACCATTAGCTGAGTTAGCGGCAGGACTGTATGAGCAGGTTGTTTCATCATATCCTTTTAAAAACATGCTAATTGTTCCGCCCCTGTTCTCTCCCTCCTCTCCTCAGTTGCGCTCTACAGCCTCTTCTGTCCTTGCCCTCTGACGAGAACATACCTGTAAGAGCATCATTTTCACCCAGATATACTTGACCTTTTGGTGTGCTTCACATATCGCACACACCCCTGGTACCCACTCTTTGTGTTCAATAGAGCCTAGCAACTACTCAAAATGTTTTTGATTGCCCAAATATTTGCCTGTGTGTGTCTGCATATCTGTATTGTGTGCCTGTGTGTGCAAATGCTAAAATTCTTGGAGAGAGTGATTCATTTTGGGGCTCCTCTCCTCAGCTGCTCCCTTGCCTTCCCCAGTAATTAGCCTAGTGTGGCAGCCACCTCTCGCTGCTCAGTCTAGGAGAGACACTTGACATGATAGACATCAGAGAGATTTTTCAGGAGGCTCTCCCAGCGCCCCAACAGCTCTTAATTAACCACTTAGGTATCCCCACTCGTTCCCCGGCCTGCACTTTCCAAATGGTAAGGAGGTACTGTGCCACGGATCTAAACACTGGGGTATCAAAAGATCTTGGTAAATGAAGACTTGTGTAAATTATTTTTAATGATTCCCTCCTGGCACATCATTATGTTTGTAGTTATACACAGGCACTTCTGAGACGGCTCATCTTCACTAAGGTCATCGGCAGGACCAACTGTAACTAGCTGCTAGCCTGTAAATGGCTTATTAATTAGTGTTGTGGTTTTACATAGCTGTGAGCTCTGATATATAGTGCAGGGACCGTAATTGTGCGGAATCGAAAATGATGATGATGATGAGGACGATAACCCATCTCCGAGCTATTTATGCAAATTGCCTTCTCATATTAGAAAATCATTACCTATCCAAACACCGCAACACTCAGCCTGTGTGAATTACAATGATGGATTTTATGATAATTGCGATTTCATTTTCTCCCTCTGCCTCTCTCTCTCTCTCTTTCTCTCTCTTGCTCGCTCTCTCTCTCTTTTGTCTGTCTGGAGTTTGAAAATGATTTGGTCATTGTGAGTGCTATTAATTCTGTATTAGCTGAATGGATGGGTTTAGTCAATTTCCTCTGAATTGAGATTTTTAAATTGTCATCACTTTGTGGAATAGAAGATCACTTATTTATGTATTTATTTGGTTACAACTCGGGAACATTTAAATAAACAGTCATAGCCTTATAACCTTTAGGAAATTTCAGAGTCCTCATAGGATGACTGAGTTTACCTTGGAGTAATAAATCTCTTATAGCTGTTTTTAAAATATATAACAGCATATTTGAACATGTTACATTAAAGTTTAAAGAATGAACAAGGCAGATAACAGGAAAAAAAAATCATATAATGGAATAGTAAATGTCACAGTGGAGGCCTGTTTGTCAAAATGTTCAATATTATTATAAATCACTATGTACAAATTATGCAATGTGCCTTTTGAAACTTACAAACAAACAACACAGGACAGAAAACCACAACAAAAGAGAAACACAACAATGAGAGTGATCAACAAGTTCTGGAAGCCAGCAATTAATTTTAGACGGTCTTTGCTTCCTTGTCAGCTCTGAGATACTGGGAGAGTTGAATTTAATTATCTGCTGAGCTCTGCTCTAACAAGTGCTTTGTAGTTAAGCATTCAAATCTCACTACAGCAGCCCCCCATAACCTTGTTGAAGTGTACATTTCACCTTAGGCTATAAGAGGAGGACATAAAAAAACTGGACTTATTACAGTGACAATTCCCTGACAATGGTGGACTCAAATATTACTTTAATTGTTTTTTTTGTTTGTTTGTTTGTTTCTAAAGTTCAAGGTTTACATGGACAGGTCAGTCTACACAAAGCAAAGAGTATCATGGGACCCAATAAACATCACAGTGTGTAAAACATAAAATGAGGGCAGATCTGCCGTTGGGGTGGGGGGGTCTCCCTGGCTCCATGTATCAGTTCACCTCATCCAGCCTAGTCACTCTCTCACATGTCTCTTCTGCGAGTGTGTTGGTATGCTGACAGTATCCAGGCTGCAATCAACATCTGCTAATTTCCGTCTATTAACCGCATTGTCGTAACACACCATCATGATGTTTTGTTTGTACGGCTGAACTGAGACTTATGACCTTAATCCATCATCTGCTTGTCATATTTTTATGACTTGTCTGTGCAGCTCCCTGCAGCCCAAAGCAAGCATATTACAAGGGCCTGTTTAAGTTATTGGCCAGCTGCTAGAGCTGTGCCCAGCAGAAGAGGTCATTGTGTGTGTCCCTCTTTTTTTCCCCTTTCCACTTTCCTCTCAGAATATCACACTGTAGCACAGTCAGTGCCAAACATAATACAAACGCCCTGAGAAGCTATTATTTGCAGCCACTGTGCCTGAATATTTCAACATGCCCACATCGTCTTGCACACACAGACAAAAACACAATAAGAACATTTTGACTTTTTTCTTAAAATCAATGTTGTGTTTGAAAAGAAATATCTGATAATAACTCACAGCCGTGCTTGCTGTATTCACTATACACATATATTTACATCAGTTGCTGACAAACTTTGAACAACATGCCACTTGTATTCCAATCTCATATTTTAACACCAACGGACACAAAGAAGGCAACAGTTAAAATCTATAATTTTCAATTTATGCCATGCAGCTGCTTGAATTTCTATCATAACTGCTCAATGGATTGATAATAAACGTATCTATTAGAATTCAAATGTTCTGCTTGTCATGAAGAAATGTCATGCGCTCTGTGGCAGAAACAACTGCCATTTAATATGTGGATGGTGATGGCTTATGATTTACAATAGCACTGCATCATATTTGAAGAGTGCTACCGGATTAATCTGTTCTTACAGTTACAACGGGTTGTACAAACATCAGTAAAATCTTAATCTCTTGTATGTGTTTAGCTGGATATTCTTGAATTATACTGTAATTCAATAGGAGCATCACTTTACAACATAAGAAAGCAGTATTGGTACCTAATTGTTCTAAAATATACACATTAATACTATAGTTTGTGTTCAGATTATATCTGCTCTTTTATTTTTTATTAGATTTTTTCATTATTGATGATCATGTACACCATTCATATCATATTCCATGAATATATAGTCTTCTGTAAATACATATATCACTCAACCCATACTCTGGTAATATTTTGAATGCCACATCAGTGATAAATGTTATTGTTACCGGGCTTCTACCCATTGTGAGATGAACAGGTTTGGAGCCTTTGCCCATTATGAAATGAATGGGTTTAGAGTAAATGTCCTCTTGAGAATAGTTGATGCATATCACCGCAGATTGGAGAGCTTTTCCTTTTCCCTGCTCGACACTGTGTTGATAGACATGGGCAGTATTTTTGCTTGTTAAGAAAGGGCCCTGTTTATTCTGCAGGTAATGATCCAAATTCAGCAGACATTTCCCCCACAGGAAGGAGTGCGCTCACTCAAGTTTGTCATTTCATTTCTACTGTGAAATCCATTAAGTCCACAGAACACTGAAGTTTTCTTTTTTCATGCTTGTAGGGTAAGTAGCGTCTTCCTCTGAGAAAAAACATTTACACAAGTGTTAAAATGTTTTTTATTCTAAAACCACTTGATGAGATAGTCCAGTAAGTTGAATCAGCTGAAGTACTCTCTGTGCCACTCTCCTTTCACCGGCGTGTTTGACTGTACATTCCAGACAAATATGAAACATGGCAGTGTTTATGGATTAGGCACTGTTGATACCATATCCACAAGTATTTCTCTTGATAGCACTTGCTTCCCTAGGTAGGCTAGGGCGCTGGGTTTTTATACATTTGCTCCCAGTTGGAGTGCTGTTGTTTTTTTCATTTGTTTGTTTTGTGTCTGTTTCCCCCTCTCTAGCAGATTTCTGGTCAGCCATCTGAAATTAATCTGAGAGAAAATAAACAGTAGAGCCCAACAACTAATACAGTTAATTGTCTTAGTGCTTTTCTGGCTGGCTGCTTGCTAACAGCTGGTCATACTGGCTCATGGCACCACTTCAGCCAGCCTTTGAGATAATAACTTTTGCATCTGCCAAAGAAGTGCCTGTTACTGCCCACAGAATTTACAACTCACAAGTGGAAACACAGACTCCAACAGAATTTTCTATGCACGGGTCTTTGAATTTTATTAATGTAATGCAAACACAGTCCTTCCAACACATTAAATTGTTGATGTTATGCGAATACACTCTGGAATTGCAGATCCTCATTAACATTATTTGCATGTTAATCTGCATCTTTTTAATTAGTGATATTATTTATGCACATAATTTTTGCCAGTGATGCCAAGTCACAGGCACATTAATTAATCTACAGAGATGCCAAACTGTTTTTCCTCCATTTTTATTTGTTTACACGGTGTTCTGGATTCAGGGAGAAGTTGGAGGAAAAAAAGTGGGGAAAAAGCCTAAATATGAATAAAAGTAGAAATACAAAATTAACTAAAAGTCCTTTTTGTTTTCATAATTTATATTGTAATATAAGCCAAACGTCACGTGTGTATTTTTTTCTCCCCTCTTCCCTCTGAGATCAGTTATTCAGTTACACTACCTTGATGTATTATTAAAATCCATAATGGACTCCTGAGGCTTCCTTTGCTTCTCTTCTTCATTTACAGAATATAGTCAGTGTTATTCTAATCTCTCTACAACACTGTATGCATAGGCAATGAGCCCCAGCCCCAACCCCACCACCTACCCAGCAGCCCCCATGAGATCATCCACCTCTACACACAGCCACCAGATAAACACTCCAGCATGGCTCACAAAAATGTCTTAAGATAAGATCTCGGTGATGATACGTTATGCAAAGCAGAGAGAATAGCAGTCGCTGTTGCTACTGCTAAATGACTACAGACTGTTTTATCAGTGAATTAAAAGACACAAAGTAAGTATTTGAACAAAGAGGCACCATAAATGTGCACTAGTTTGAAACATATCAGTTGTGCTCAATCTTTGATTGTATATGTGGATTCGGAAAAGCTGTTATAATAACACAATATATATGTATAGTGTATAAAAACTATGTGATGCAATAAGCTGCAAACAGTAGAATTGGGTGCTACCATAAAGTATAGAATGCTACTATGCAGCTTACAGTAGCTGAGTAACATGCTACTCACTTTATGAAACATCTGCTCATACAGTATGTGACGACACAGTGCCATAATCTGACCGCCTCCACTGCAAGCTGCAAACAACATGTTCATATCCTGATGACATATACTAATTGATTTCGATTTAAAAAATAAAGATATTAGCACAACTTTATAGGAAATTGATATTTAAGTCATTTAAAAATGTATTAGGTTAAAAATATATAATGCTTAACAAGAGTTGTAATCATGCTGTCATCCTTTTGTGTCTATGATTTATTAAATGTTTTTCTTTTGTAACAGCAATGTTTTTAATCTCAATGTTCTGGCCACTCAGCTCCTGATACAACATATTTTAATTGCAGTGCATTTTTATCTAAATATAATCAGATATTTGATTATGTCACCAATGAGAATGATTTCACCATGTATTCACTTGCTTTAATTCATCTTTTCCCTGTTTATCTCCCCTTTTTGTCTTTGTGCCTTTTTGTGTATTTTAATTCTACGTGTACATATGGCAAACAGTTCATGTCAGTTTCCATTTTGATGAAATGCCTAATGATGTACATAGAAAAAGTAGTTAATATTAATGCCAAACATAGTATTTAGTTTTAGTAATGTTAGGGCATTAGCTGTTTTGGAAAGTATGAAATGAAATATGTGCAACATAATAGGTATGTGACTTGTTAGAATGAGATTTAGAATGTGGCAGTAATACTTAGCAGTGTCAAAGAAAGTCTGTGTTACAGCTCAGTGATAACCAGTTAAAATCACTACCATATTCATACTGACCTATTAGAAATAAAGACTAATTAAGACTTAGCTTCTTTAAGTTATTCAACATGGGAGCTGCGATAAGCAGCTTTGTATGCTGATATTGTAAAGAATATTAGCCTCATCCACTGCTGAACATAACTGCTGAATAGTAACACTAGGGTGCAATTACATAATACAGACCCCCAGCCTTGCTGCTTTGTTAGCCTGCTGCTGGAGACTATCCAAAAAAGAAACAATCTATCCAACCCTAATAAACTGGAAGTACAGTCGCAATTAATGAGACATCCAGCAGAGGCAAATCCTTAAGGAAGAACAAAGTATAATCATCCTTAATCACAGCTGTTTTTGCATATCGTAAATTTGCTATATTAATAAACTGAATGCGACCTCAGAGTTTGACCTTGGACAGACAATTGGTAATTCTGGGATTCAGCATCTCTATTTTTAGTTAAACAAAATTGTCCATTTTCCAGCACAAATCACGTGATAGCCATAATAGCCCGAGTTAAAGTTTCCCATCTGACAACTATTTGGCACTGTCTGTAAATACATATCTCCAATTTTAGAGTGATTATTTATTTTTGTGCCATTTTTTTTCATTCACAGACCAGCAAAACTGAGTTTCTGCAAACAATCACCCACTGCATAAGGGATAAATAGAGGATAAATGTGGAGTTTTGCAGCAAGGGTGTTGCAAAAAGTGTAGTTCCCAATAGCTTTATCTGAGTGGGCTACAAAGGGTGCAGTGAAAAGGCTCCTAATGTCTGATGGCTTGGAACAATGATTAATAAGTTGTGGGGCATGTGTGAGCTGAGCTACTGTAGCAGAGTATGTCAAAACATGATATCCACAGCTGGATCAGTTTCACGATGGCCACTAAGTTATGATGTTCATGACTTGAACATTAAAATATAGTGTCTTATATCTTAGTTGTCTGCAATGCCTGACATGCTTTTTTACTGTCATGAACTACTACATCTATGGCGTAAGACGCATAAAAATGACAGCCTTTAGAAAAGCCTAATAAAATGACAAGCTTGAGTCATAAATAACTACCCTGATCAAATCTCATCTGAGACTCTCAATTCGTAACGGCTCCTCATCTTGCCAGTGCATGTAGTTATTCTGTTATGATAATACCAGGCCTAAGTTCTCAACTTCATAAGTTTCTTTTGTACCGCCACTTTCCAAAGACAATGACGTTAGTGACAGCAGTGAGGCAAATCGTCTGAGGGCTTTATGTAGAATTTAGAGGTTTACAATGTATTGCCAGTGGCACAACTGATACCACAGGTAATCTGGCATATCATATCCAGGAACCAGATCCTTTGGAAGGAATGATGAACAAATTAAAGAGAGAGAGAGAGAAATCTGGTGGGAAAAAGGCGGGCTAAAATCTTGGCATTCCAGTGGCCGTTCACATGAAACTGATAAGTCTGAAAAGCCAAGAGACTCCGATTTTTCTTCGCCTTGTCTCCACCTTAGAGAGGTTGATGAAAGTGCCTTTTGTTTCTCAAATATCTGTTCTGTTCTGTTAAATTTTTGAATAATTGATATGTGATGAGGATGCCCTAACACAAAAGCTGTGCAATAACCATGCACAGGTGCATGACTCCCACACTGTAGGGTTGGAACATACAGTATGTGGGAGAAAAGGCAAATGTGTGGTTCTCCCCCTTCATTTTTCAGCTGTGTCAATGCATGTTGTTGAATCTTTGCTACTTTAACATTTTGTCACTCTAAAATATTTTTCTTCAAGCTTAGTTTCCTCAAATGCTCTCTTTGGTATCTCAACATGAATTAATACATTATGAAACTCTGAAAATAAACAGCCATAGTAATTTTAAACGTGCTACCAAGGAAATGGCATTTCACAAACCTCATAGTATCCAGTCCTATGGTGACTCAAAAGACAATTTGTGATTATTACACACAGTTTTGCAAGGAAGTGATATCTCCCCCTTTGAGCAAAGCAGGGCGGTTTAAAATTTCTGCGGCCAGTCTTGTTCCAGTCATTACTGCACTGCACATCAAGATGTCCCCTTGACCTCAGTGACAGACTGAGGACCAGCCCCCACATTAAAATCTAAAGGCTTGATTTCCCATGTCAGGGAAGGATCCTAAACTGATCTTTATTTCTAAACTAACCATGCTGCACATTGCATATAGTGTTCAGGTGAAAAGTTCTTTCCACCATCCTATTATACAGGGGCAAGTTGGGTCTGTAACCTGAATCACTGGCAAAATAATGCGCTAAGCCCTCAGTACTGTATAGGCATTACACTGCAACAATGTGTTTCTTTCTTTCTGCTGATGCCACAAACTCCTCTTTGATGCGGCTCCGGAATGACTGAGCACCGTAGGCTATTTTCTCCCTGTTCAGGCAACTCAATAGCCAGTCTGTCTGGCCTGTTTGTTTTCGGCTAATTGCCTCGAGATCTAATAAGTTAGTGATGATGTACGTTGAGTCACCCATGACCTGTGCCAGAAGAAATATTATGTCGCACTTAAACTTACCCAGGAATGGAGTAAGGTCCCTCTTTATCAGTTTAAATATTAGCTCCCGGTTTCAAATGTTTAGGTCAGTATGTGTTAAAATAAGGTCACAACAGCCCTGTAATTACAATATCATGCAAGGTATTTAGAACATGAATAGGGGAACTCAAGACATGACTAGGCTGCAATGTTGTCTCTGTCCTAAGACAGTTTGCAGTTCAGGAGACATTGTTCCTTAAAATACAAAAAGAGCAGCTCTGTGATTTAGGGTACTGTGAACAGGGGCTTTAGGGTTTGCACAAATGTTTCCTTGTTTATTTGCTTATCATGTTCTAGATGATTTATGTGTTCATTACTACTAAGGCCTATCTTACACCATTTCCTATGCAGATATCTATGTATGCCTATGTCTATCCTTGAGAAACATTACAAGGATGTGTAATGTTCGGCTGCAGCACCTGGGAACAATGATGCACAATCCTGACAAACCATGGCAGACAAAATTTTAACAATTACCCCTTAAAATAACTGCATATTAGTAAAGTATCAGTGAGCAGAGACAACATTGCTTTATGGAGCCCACAATGACGCATTACAGGCCTTTAGTCATTTAGAATGTCTGTTGGCATAATGATCATTCAACGTGTGGGTTATTTTTTGCTTGAACATTTGGTAAAATGCTGAAAGTATCGTTTTTACACTATAGCTATTACAAACAATTGTGCCAGCTTAGTAAGTTCATCCTACCACAGGAGCAGCTGATACAGTTCTATGGAGGAATCATTGAGTCTGTTCCCTGTTCTTCCATCACTGTCTGGGTTGGTTCAGCAACCGAACAGGACAGGAACAAACTCCAGTGGACAATCAGGACTGCAGAAAGAATCATCGGTGCCAGCCTGTCCTCCATGGAGGACCTGTACACCTCATGGGTCTAGAGGACGGAAGATGAGATTTCTGCTGACCCCTCACACCCTGGACATAAACTATTTGAACTCTTCCCCTCTGGACGGTGCTACAGGTCACTGTACGACAAGACAACCAGGCACAAGGACAGTTTCTTCCTCCATGACATCACCCTGATGAACACTTAACCCATGCCTGCATAACTGAATGACAACCCTCAGTGCAATACCTGGTAAATTCCACTTAAAATG
>NW_018127911.1:5087311-5091154 GCF_001952655.1 Monopterus albus
ATTTTCTTTTTTCATTTCTTTTCTAAATGTGCATTCCTTCTTTGTTTCCTCGTTGCCTTATGAAGAACATTGTACATTCACACTGAGAACAACTGTACCGGAGCCAAATTCCTTGTGTGTCCAACACACATTGCCAATAAAACCTGATTCTGAAACTTGTCTTACATGTAAATTATGGAATTAGAATAGTATGAACTATATGCAGTAAATCCATACTTTAACTTAAAGTCACTTCTAACAACTTTATTAGCTGCTGATCATGAGAACAAAAAAACTGTAAGAATACCACTGCAGTTGCTGCACTGACCATGCATGGCTCATGCATTTTGATGCATATATTTCTGTGGGGATATTTATTTTTTGCCCTGGCAAAGTATCTATAATACCCACCTCCTCCTCTTTTATTTTCTGAACGACAGACAGCAGTTCAAGCCAAAAAGCCATTTCACCTGCATTAATACACAATGAATAATTTATAAGTCCCAATTATTTGGTATCATTTATGCAAAGAGTGTCACACAAGGCATACATAAAGCATTAAGGATGGTTAACCCATAAAGAAATGGGAGACTAGGAGAAGAGTAGAAGGTCACACCTGAAAGTCAGGTTGCTGCTTCCCCCTCCTTCACCGTCTCTGTTCATGTTATTTCACACTGGGAAATCCAACTCACTGACTTACACATATAATTGTCCACAATACATGATATATGCAATATGCTCAAAACATCAGTGTTAATTTCTACATGATGTGACTGGATCACTATTTTGTATGATAGAGTTTACAGGAATAAATTGCACAGATTGCCAATGGCTGAAGGAAAAATCAAACAAAAGACAGCCAAGCAAAAATGGAGACTAACGGTACAATAACATACCAATCAGCTTGTGTAATAGACATCACCCTTCTGTAAATTGTGATGCCATGAATTCAAAACCACATTGCATTCCTGAATTAACATAGTACTTGATTTTGCTCTCATCTCCTTATCAAAACAAATGCAATTATGGATGGGCTAGTGGTGGTTGCTCCCAGGAGATGGACTGCTCCCCCTTGTCACTGACTATCTGCCCCACTAATCCTGTCTTAGAAGGGTCTCTGTTAACACGGATAAGGCATTGGCCTGGTATCCTAGGCTAGTAAGCTAAAGCTTATATACAAAATGCTATTGAAGAGGCACTGCCTACAGCTATTGGAACTGCGTAGATGTCCATACCATTCAGCCAGCCTAAATATGAAGGAATTTAGCTGTGGCTAAATTTTGGAGACTATGCCAAGGTCTTATTTGGATTCAGATTGATGTGTTATAGAGTCTGGAACATGGAGAGCTAGTCTTTCCCAATGACAAATCCATAAACTCTCCAGCAATCATGCCCCTAGTGTTGAAATCCCCTCCATCATGCCCATGCTTTAGTGTGCTACCAATCACAGTGCTCATTCAAGCTATGGAAGTCACTGCATCTACTTTGCTTACAGTAGCAATTCTCCAGTATTGTCCACAAAGATTTGTGATCGTTGACTGTCAAGCCTTATTTTTATCGGCCATGCATATAGTGATCAACCGGTGATCTTTGTCTGCAGCACCAGTCTGATACATTAATACAGTAGTTTTGTGTACCTCAGTTGGCTGAAAGTTAAATCATTTTTAAAGATCATGTTACTGACCCCAACCTCTTATGGCAAAGCAAAGTGCTTAACACCAGACCTCAGTCAGTTTCCTCCATGTGTGAACAAAATGCTTTTCAGTTTCACACATTTGGGTGGATTAAGCTTTTAACACTTGGTGAAATCCAGCACTTATCCTACAAATACTTGTGAAGTGCATGTGACAATGGATCTATATTAAGTGTGACTGGACAAGTTCTACAAGACCAGAAAAGGCAGCCCATCTGTTCCCTGACGTGATAAGTTTGAATAATACTCACACACAACAAATGGCCAGTAAACATCCAGTTTTAGGATTTAAGAATTGTTTTCTAAACAAAAGTGCATTTGTGAAAGAGCAGTAAATCAATATATTTCTTAAATCTTGAGTGTTGAATTCAGACGACTGAATTGTTTGGTATTTTGAGCTCATTTCCCATGTTGAGCACATTTCCCAAGTGACTTTAATGTACCACGACAATCAGGGGTAGCTCTGTATGTTTGTCACTCACATGCCTGCATATTTTATACATGCTCTGAGCCACATTATTATCACATCCCTTTGATGAGGGATGATGCACAGACATTGGTGATACAGAGAGATAGAGTGACATACTGGCTGCATTTGTAGATATGTGACCATCATTTGGGGTTTCAGAGGGTTGGTAAATAACAACAGCAAGGGTTAATGGGTTTCATATGTTCTTCAGTATCAGTGCTGCAGTCACCTAATGCAACAGTACATGCAACCTTGACCTCCAAGAAATGAAAGAAGTCTGTCAATCACCCAGTGCTTCCTGCTGTTAGGTCTGGATACATATTATATAGACACACACACACAAACATGCATACAACCAGAAGCTTTGGCGGGAATTCAGAGTGATCTGGTAAAAATGCAGTTCCCTCCTGTGTTTTAATGCAAGGAGCTGCGTTGGTCAGGGATTGAAGAGTCGATGTGAGTCGCTCCATTCACATTTCCAGCCCTGGAGTTTCCATTGTGTTTTGGTTAGCTGTGCTGCTAACATAGCCTAGTCTACCTTGGCAGCAATTCTACTACCAGTGTGTCAGCATTGATAAAAAAACAAAACAAAAAAAAAACACAGTTTAACATCCAGTACTAACAAAAATGCGTGGTGTGTCGGTAAAGAAAAGAGTCATCTTTCCATAAGCGTTCAAGTCCTGATCATTTCCCATATATGATTGGTCAATGCATCACTTTTGCCACTTTCCAGTGTGGTGAAAGTTGAAAGTTGAAACTGATCCAATTTTTTTGTGCCGCATAAGGTTGGGTCATTTTGCCGGTGCAGTACTGGTGCAGGCTGCAGTGAATGCAATCCCCCATAGAATTGAATGGAGAGGGCTGTGTTTTTTCACACCTTTGAAACTTAAGATGTTCAATACCATCTGGAGATGTTTATTTGTCCACTGATACTGAGTGGCTGTTCTATAAATCTATTAGCAGAGACCAAACTCAATAAATGAGCTTCCAAATGGGGGCTGATTTTATTTGAGGTGTTTAATTAGACACTTAGTTCTTCTATTCAGTTGTTCCTAGATGTACCTAAGTCCAGACTGAAACATTGGGGAGACTGAGCTTTTTCAGTACGGGCTCCTATACTGTGGAATGGTCTGCCACAGGATATTAGATCTGCTCCAAACCTGACTGTTTTTATTTTTTATTTAAAAAAAAACTGACTGATTTTAGATCACTCCTTAACACTCACTTGTATTCACAGGCCTTTAACAACATCTCTGATTGATGCATTTGTTTTTGATTGTGCATTTTTGCTGTTACTATTTTATTGTGTAGGTGTGATTTATCTGGTTTTATTTATTTATTTATTCTGTTTTACTGTAAAGCACCTTGTAACTTAAGTTTAAAAGGGTGCTATATAAATACATTTTACTTGCTTGCTTGCTTAATTGTCTCAATAGGATCTCTCTGTAGTGTCAGTGCTGTTGATTGTACATTATATTGTTTGGGACTTGAAGTAGAATAGTACTGTGACTCATAGCCTTGCAGTCCTGGCTATTGGCTGCATGCTGCACTGGTAAATTATAACTTAATAATTACTACTTTACAGTTTGGTAACAGATGATGGTGAAGATCTATTGCAGTAATGAATCAATGCCTGCTTGAAGCTTATTTTATTTTAATTTAGCCATAGTTACCAAGCACGATTATGAAGATCAGCATTCTA
>NW_018127911.1:5091208-5093176 GCF_001952655.1 Monopterus albus
TTTATTTTAATTTTCACAAAAGGAATTAACAGCTGCATGTATATGGGATGAATACATAATTACATGAGAGTATATCATAATGTATGTGCTTGCATAAGGAATGTAATATACTGATGCGTACTATAACATAATGCATAAAAATGTGTACAAATGTGTACTGTCTACAAGCAAGTGAGGACGGGTTGAAGACAGGTTTACAGATGCATTGCGATAAATTTACAAATGGCATTGGGATAAATCCACACATGGTTAGCTATGACTAGGAGTGTCAAATAGACACACAGAGTCACAGAGTGATCATTTCTACCAATTTTTTGGAAGTGTCCTCATGCAAAAATGCAGAGCTGCCACAACAGGATGCAACTCTAGTTAGTTTCTCAAAATAAATAAAATAAAAAATCCCATGTTCAGTAGGACAGACTTGTTTGCATGTGCCTACTAGTCACAGAAAGGTAATCTCTTAGCACAATAAAGCAGTGACAGAGTTTACTGTAAATGTGACCCACTGTGACAACTGGGTTTTATTATAAACTAGAGGAAGGACCCTGGTGTAAACACATTATTGTTCAAACGCAGTTATAAAGACAGAAATTTGGTGTTTAAATGAAAGCTTAGTGTTTCCTGATTTTTCAGCAATTGTTAGTATGAAGACAAAACCACTTTCTCATATGTGCATCAACTCAAAGGTTCTCTGCCAAAACACAGAACCACTTTTCCAGTACTTCCCATGCTCTATTAGAAAGTCCCCAAACCATATTTCCAAGCATGCTTGCCACCAAACCATACGTGTAATCTCAATCCCATATGTTCCTACATTAGAGTAAAAAATATAGCATTTCTATGTTTTTTTTAAGACAGTCAGAGGTTCAGGAAGACATCTATTGTAAGCAACTTAAAACACATAATGATGGAGGATCACCTTGTAATGGCTAGCCAGTCCAGATTCCTGTGCTAGGCTGAATGCTTTTAGCCTCTGTATGGCCCCCTCACATCTCTCTGCCTCTGCATCTCCATCTCTAGCTGTCTCTCCCAACTGTGCTGTAAGTGTATTGCACATCTGACTGAATTATTGCCTAGCTGTTATACTTTTGGCTGCTGTTTCTATTTGCGCTACAAAAAGACATGAGATTTGCATTACACTCATTTCCGGCGCTTGCCAAAATATTTCACATTAGCTTCAGATGGATGGGTGAATTATTGTTCAAATTTGATGAGCTCAGTAATGCAAATAAAGGTCACATCAGAATTTCCAGATGTGCTTGTGTCAATGGACGTGAGCACATTTGGAAAACAAGGATACCATTCAAACGGCAATGTGTTATGATTCTGTTGTACTAAACTCATCTGTCAAAGTGCATGTTTTCAAATGGTCAGTGTGAGACAGAGAGCAGGATTTGAGTTGGAAGAGCTTCTGTCAAACCATAGTTTATCCCTTGTGTTAACAACAAACAAAAAAAAGGTCATTGATTAAAAAAAATACAAAAAACAAAACACTCGAACCTGCTCAGAGTGGAGCCTTTCCTTTATCTCATCCCAGCATTCCAGCAGTGCTCGAGGGGTGTAGCAGGCAGCAAACTAGCAAACAAGACCAAGAGGAAGAGAGGGAGGCAGGCATAAAATCTGCATGCTGGAAGAAACAAGATGGACATAAAAGATGGACTAAATTGCAGAGAGGACTTTTCTTGTCAAAGGCTAATGGAAACATTTCACACAACACAGAGAGGGGAATGGAGGCTCCATTATCACAGCCGAGCAGACGGAGCTGGCAGCCATTCCAGAGATGTGCACACTGGCCTGGCTTTGCGCCCTCAGCCAGCCCCTCAGGCCTCCACCTGAATAATCTGTGTCAACAGGTTCCAAAATGCCCAGAAGAATCACATAAACAGAGAGAGAGAGAGGGAGAGCTAGAAAACTTACAGAATAATTATTATTGTTGTGTTTTGCTTTAATTCTTGTCTTCATTTGAAC
>NW_018127911.1:5093261-5099893 GCF_001952655.1 Monopterus albus
ATCTGTAGCAACGTTTATTTGCAAAATATCTCTTTTTATAGTTTTCAAAAACCCCACCTTATCTCATTTCATCTCTCATATCACCAAAATGAAATTACAAGATATGGATAGATCAGGAAATTAAGCCAAATGGTTTTGAAAGTGAAATTTCAACACAAATGCACTGGCAACAGTCCAGCATGACAACATCAGAAATAATTTAGGAGGACTCAAGTACAGTATCTTTTATTGCCACTCTGTCATTAGCCCCTTACATACTGCCTTTTCAAGGTGGGATTGGTGCACTTGTATTCCGTCTCATGTTTTGTGTGTAAGGTGCAAAGCCAGAATGGCTTTCGTTGCGCCTCTGGGCCACCTCTGGTCCACCTTGGGAGGTAGTACCAGAGGTAAAACAAAGGGGAGACACACTCTGTGTAGAAAGGGTGAGCAGACAGTCCAGAACCAAGTGCTATGGTTTTATGGTGTCATATGTGTGCTACACTAACACCAGCATCTCAAGTCTGCACACCGCTCTGCTTCAAACTGTTTTTGCCTTGTCTCCTGACATTCCTGACGTCACGAATAGTTTGATTGCAGTTATTAGTCATGACATTCACACACATAACAAGAAACACGCTAACCAATTTTGCATGAAGTGAAATAAATGCTTGAAGAGCCAACAAAGCTACATCCACACTTATCTTTCCAACCATTATTGTTTTGGCTTGTAAACTACTGGCACAAAATGTATCACAGTTGATGCAGAGCGATCTCGAGTCACACCTGAGGTGTGGAGTGCTGGCCTGCTGTCTGAATTCACAGGTTGGCTCACAATTATGGCACACTTAGCTTGATCTGTATGAACAGCACAAAGGGCGGGATATTGGCGACTCTTTGGAACAACAGTAGTGTGGAATCTCAGTGTAAAAATGATTATTGTCTTGGTTAACAATACTGTATGTTTAGTCAACTTACTAGTGTCCTAGCTGCACCAAAGTCCTACCAAAGCTATCTAGAGTAGTGTATTTCTCCCTCTGTGTTTATTCTCACACCCAAAACCATCTCTCATGAGGCCCATGAGAGATTGACTCTGTGGTAACATTTTCATTGACACTTCCTCAGGGCAGGAGGACAGTTGTGTGCTCACTGACACCCTACATGCCTCTAGGACAGTACCAAGCCTTACAGTCTGTTAGGGCCAAATCTGGATTTGTGGGTTACTGATAAGTAAACAGACAAAAAATAAAGAAAGAAAGAAAGAAAGAAAGAAAGAAAAAGAAAGATGATGATGAAAGCAGAAGATGAACAACAGGATTGCTTTTCAGACATCTGGCTGCCATTTTATGATGTCAGAAACCACCACAGCACACTCAAGAGAGTAAACTGGATGCAATCTAATTAAAAAAAAAGGAAAAAAATATAAAAAGTGGACTATGTTGGACCACGTAATCAAAACAATCTGCATTCAGTATGGTAAACAACCAAGTTGAATAAGAGGGATAAAGAGGAATCTGATGGCTTGGTTCATCTCATGTGCCTGTCTTCCTCTGGAAATCATCCATTTATAATAAGCCTAGCTGATAAATGTTTTAATAAACTTATTGCATAATTCATTTTTGGCAGACCTAGTTTTAATTGACTTATTGCAGAATTGTACTGAAGATCAAAAGCCTGATTAAAGCAATGTATTTATTAGTGCCCTGTGGTTTTCCCCAACACCATGTTTCAAAAAACATCAGAGAAGACGTGTGTTGTGAAATGTGATCAATTATTCACAAAGATAATTAATTAAGTGATTGATTACTGAATTGCATTTGACAGCATTTTTGTCAGAAATACTTTTTTGACTGGTGATGCACAGTAGAAAACCCAAAGGCCAACAATATTGTGGAGTATGTAGTATGAGTTTCATTCAACATACTGTAAACCACCACTGGTTTTCACAGTCTTCAGCAAATACATTTATTTTGACATTTTATTGCAGTATTGGTTTGTGACTGTCTTCCAAAAAATGTAATTCACCTATATTTTTAAGAAGCAGCAAAGCTGACAGATAAGACAACGTTTACTCATCGCAGCATTCTGACACCTAATTACACAGCTTTTAATAAGGGGCTCTCTCTGTGTGTGCCCTGAGTTCACACTGTCTCATGGCTATAATTATCCTGTCTCGGTATTTGACAGTGTATTGTTTAACCTAGATATAGTGGGGATTCCATGTACCTTCGCCAGCTTACGTAAAAACTGGTGGCTGTGCTTTTATGAATCTTACAAAAGACCTGCTATTACCTCATAAGTTTAAATTTAACAAGTTTCTGTTGTCTAAATGCACCTTTGTCCTGAATCCATTCAGATCAATTGAAAGTGTTTGTATAGGTGAGACCTACAGAGTGGCTTAATGAAATATCAGTGCTTTTGTTTAAAAAAATATATTTTTTTACTGATGTAAGCATCTGAGATTTGATTTTGTTACTGCCTTTCAAAAGTGAAAAAACAACATCACCTTGAGACAGGATGTTTCTTATTTTGGCAATATTGCGCAGTTGAAAGAAGGCAGCTTTAGTTTATATGCAAGTTAAAGGGCATATCTTGGTCAAAAATTACTCCAAGGTTCCTCACAGTAGTACTGGAGGCCAGAGCTATGTCATCTAAAGTAACTATATGATTACACAGCAGATTTCTAAGATTTTCAGGCCCAGGTACAATAACTTTGGTTTTGCCTGAGTTTAGAAGTAAGAAATTCCAGGTCATCCAGGCCTTTATGTCTTTAAGACATGCTTGAAGTTTGACCAACTGATTTGATTCATCCAGGTTCATATAAATATATCTGAGTGTCATCTGCATAGCAATGGAAATTTATGCCATGTTTCCTGATAATATTACCTAAAGGGAGCATGTATAAAGTGAAGAGAACTGGACCTAACGCAGAGCTCTGTGGAACGCCATGGCTGACTTTAGTCTGCATGGAAGATTTATCATTAACATAAACAAACTGGAATCTATCTGATAAGTAAGAGATGAACCAACTTAGTGCAGTTCCTTTAATCCCAATAAAATGTTCAAGTCTGAGTAATAAGATGTTGTGATTAGTTGTGTCAAAAGCAGCACTGAGTTTTAAGAGGACAAGTATGGAGACAAGTCCTTTATCTGAGGCTAGGAGAAGATCATTAGTGACTTTCACCAGAGTAATTTCTGTACTATGATGGACTCTAAATCCTGACTGAAAATCCTCAAACAAATCATTCTTGATGGCCACATGACGTTAGAAGAGATTAGCTGCTAATGGTCAGTTAATACTCCAAACCAAAAGCTGGCTTCTTGTTCTGGATCTGACATGTGGGTATAGAGGTTTTGGAGCTGTTTAAGGCACCCTTTATGGTGCTGGTTTGATTAATGGAAATAAATGTGAATAATAATATAACTAATTACATAGTTAATAAGTATTTCTCAAATAATGTTCCCTAAGCTGTGTTAAACAATAGCAGGACATCACATGACAAGCTGGAGACAGGAAGAGAAGACTGATTCAAAAGCAAATCTGACATGTTTGACATTATGAAAGATGCTCTGTGCCCTCCTGCAGATATTTTTCAAACGTTGTGCTGCCTGCCTATACACCTAGTGCCGAATATCAGTTGAGGCAGAAATAAATCACTTTGGGGTTATTAGTTACAGTTATTGGTTAACACAGCTTAGCGAAGAAAAGGGAGCACTTAATTTGATACAAGGGATGTCACTGCTAAGGCAAGCATGGCAAAATCATTGTCACGTGACACTGAGATCACACAGGGATCTAAATCACACTCACAAAACAGTTTATCATGCAGCCCTACTTAGGATAAGGTAAAGTACTAACTATGCTGAGTGGCCCATTTTAGAATTCTCTCAGTCATACAGTATGACTGGATAATATTTAGTGATGCATTAATGTGTGCAACTGGTAAAAAAAGAGAGGGTTGATTTTAATGCCTTTATACACTGCTGTGTAGCTTTTAAATTTGCAAGTGGGGTCAATAAAACATTTTCAGTAACAATGCATTATAATTTATTTGTTGGTTATATTGTGCATTATTAATCATAATTTACAAATTAAATAAAAACATAAATGATAAAAGCATTTGGTTATACCCTACCGTTGGGTTTACATCATTTACCTTTCAAACTATTATGTAAAAGGAGTGAAAGAAGATGAATTAGATCTTTGGTATTATTTACCACAAACACAATACTGAGTAAGTATACCAATATAAATCAGTTATTGTGCAGCAGACATCATAAAATATGTACACAAACCAGGCCTACTGCAGAAGGAGGTAAGTTTATCTCCTGAACACACCTGGCAATTTATGTTTGACAGCTGCATCAGAGAACACTGACTTTACATTGGTTTGGCTTTTCTGTTGATATTTGACTTCTCTCGTCTATACCTGCACACAGCATAAACAGTATGACACATCAAAGTGTGGGTTTCGCCATCAAAGAGCAGCGAGAGTGCCACTTCTCCATGTCAATGTTTAGACTTGTGTTTATCAGGAGTTATAGCATTAACGTTAAACATAATAACAAGTGTATCAGATCTGAGCACTGAGTTCTGTCTTATCCTGACACTCCCTGCTTATCTTTAATAAATATCAGAAAGAGGTCATTCCTGGGCCATTCGACTTCACAGCTCACAGTTTGCTAACAAAGCATTAATATGTTGCAAAGGGCTATATAAAGCTTCCCAACACCGGTGCCACACCATACTTTTAAAACTCACTATTATTTTGATTTCAACAAAAGCTGACTGTCATATAATGAACTGATATAAAAGAAATGAAAACAACATGTTTCTCCTCCTAGTGGCCACAGGTCATTATGGGAAAAAAGCACAAATATTATCAGTGCAGATGTCCTTTAGTCCAGGTTTGGATTCAGCATAACTGGCACAGCGACTGTTTAATCTGAACTATTATTTTGATGTTCCTTCAAGCAAACAATACAAATATTTGCTGAAAAGTGAATAATTAAACAGTGAGGAGAGAGGGAAACTGTGAAGGATGGACCTGCATGTTCACCACAATTATAAATTTAAAACTAAAAATAAATAATGAATAATGTTTAATTAATTTTTACTGGTTATGTTCAAATTCTAATAATATTTTGATCTAAGTAAGTGGCTAATAGTGGATCTCGGGTTGCAAATTTGCAGTCGGTTTGGCCAAAAAAGTGTGAGTGCATGAGCAAAGCAATCAATTTTTCCTTTATTTTTTATAGTTTTACTCATTAGCAGTATGGCGGCATCAGTGTATTGCTGTGTGTGTTGTGTAAAATGTAAATATATATACAGCTGTTTCTTTTTTTAAAAAGAACAAAAACACAAAAATAATGCGTCTGTTAGTAAATAAATATTTAGATTTAAATATTCAGGTAATTGTGTGAAATTTCAGTTGAGACTAATCACTCTCTTGAAGTCTCCCAAATTCATACACACACACATACACAGAGAGAGAGAGAGTCTGCTGGGGTATTGTTTTGACCCCAGGCCATCCTCCTTACACTGCGGCTGACCTTTCAGTGCTGAAAGGAAAAACAGCCTGCATCCCTGAATAGTTTGTGCTACAACCTGCACAACACACACACACATTTGCACACACCTTCCTACACTCATGCTCCAATTTATAAACATACTCCAGCACACACACACACACACACTGACTAAAGGGCTACTGCAGGGGGTAGGAGGTCACTAGGGGTGAAATCGATGGCTGTAAAACCAAAGGTGATGAATTACTAGGTCCAGGGCCCTGAACCAAATTACAAGACAGCAAAAATACAAAAGGCAAAATAAAAAGTTTTATCCATCTCTTCTGCACTCTGCCATTTTTGTTTTCCTTTTGTAAACCTTGCAGTTTCATTTGTGCACGCAGGAATGGAGTTTAAGATACTAAAGCGTCTATTAAATAAAGCTGCAAATTCAGTCCAAACATTAATAGCTATCCTTTATTTATTGTTTTGTTTTGGTTTTGAGAATACAATAGATTAGGATGAACTGTATGCACTGTCTCTTTATGCCAGGTGTTGATGATGATCACAAATCAATTTGTGTGATTTGAGAAGGTGTACTTTCCACTTTCCACGCTGATTTTCAGTGAAACTTGCTTTCTCACTCGTTCTCGTGTGTGTGTGTGTGTGTGTGTGCAACCTTCTCTACTTTTGCTCACACTACATATAGATCTCTGTGAACCATAGGCAAGCTTAGTTGTGGTCGGTGAGTGATCCCAAAATAAAGACCGGCTTTACTGCACGCCAAAACCTTAAACATCCACATCTATATCGCTTTGTCTTCCTTCTCTTGTCTCTCACTGATATTTTTTTCCTTTTCTCTTTCTATCTTTATTTTTTCTCTCTATTTTACAGTGTATGAACAAATGTTTTAAAACGCTGCAGCTGTCTATCTTTTTCTCTTTTCCACAGCAGATAACTTACTGGCTTCCTCACTCAAACAAACCGCTTGATAATGGAATCATCTCTATTCAATTAGCGGTTTAACAGTCTCCTGTCACGGCAGCCTAAAACACACACACACACACACTCCCCAGCCTTCTCTCTCTCAGCTTTAATACAGCCAGACACCAGTAACATTGATGATGGCAGTAGATGGTGATTGCTTC
>NW_018127911.1:5099920-5105059 GCF_001952655.1 Monopterus albus
TGCCATTAATCAGCAGTGAAGGAGAGAGAGAAAGGAAGAGAGATGGAGAGAGAGAATGAGTGCATGAGAGAGAGAGAGAGAGAGAGAGAGAGACAGTGTTTGATTGGTCATCCACACCAGGCTGAGTAATTGACTGGCATTAACTCATTAAACTGTCCCAGATGTGGCCGTGAATATCTGAGTGGTGGGGAGACACAGAGAGAGAGAGAAGAGCGAGAGAGAGAGAGACAGAGAGAGAGAGAAAGAGAGTCCAGGCCTCCCTGCTGACAGCAAAAGAAGAGAGACTAGGGAAGGAAACAAATGTGGTGGACGAGTATCCGTGTGTGTGTGTGTGTGTGTCTGTTTACTGTATCTGTTCTTAGTTGAGCATACACTGACTAGGAATACTTGCATCAGAGTCTGTGTATTATATGAGTAAAGCAACTATAGGTAGGTGTGTGTGTGTGTGTGTGTGTGTGCTCCAACAAACCGAGGCCTCGTAGCCTGGACCTTCCCAGCTTATCCTGTGTAATTTATATACTGTTTCAGTGTGATGCTAGTGAAAACAAAATACTGTTATATATTTTATAGTTTCTGTTGCTCCATTGTGATATTTGACTGAAATGCATTATTTTAAACATTTCTGCTTTATTTTATTTGCTTCATTAACATCTGTACACCTGAATTTTTCCATGTGAAGTGTCTAGTTACTTAGTGTTGCTAGGTGATGTTAGAAAAAAAAAGCTTCTTGATTGATTTCCTAGAAAGTGTTTGAGATATATAGAATAGTGCTCTGCCACTAGTAAGGAGTCACACTGTAGGACACTGTGTTTAGTAGCTACTGATTAAGTCTGGGTGCTCCAGCTGAAATAAGGCCTCTCTATTATCAGTACATCACCCTGCTAATGCAAGAAAAGAGAAGCAGGTTGATGACAAGAGCTGATTACACATTGGTAATATGTAATAGAAGTTTGGGTTTGGGGAATGGTTATTTGCCTTTCTTACTGTTTGAACCTTTTTGAATGAGTCAGACCACTTTAAACAGCTGTTTACACTGAACTGAATCACTTCATCATGATAAACTGAGAGTTTGGATTACTCACTGATTTGATGGCATTATAGCTGTCAGCTGTAAAAAAAAAACAAGGTCTTACACAATACAACTGGCATGACTTTCTTTAGAATGTTCTGTGTATTCTTTTAGTCATTAGCATGTTTTATTTGATCTGTTTCAGTGTGTCTATCCCTCTAGGGTAAATATTTGAACTTTTTGAGGCTCCATTGATTTGACTTGCCAGAGCCTTAGTGAAGCATATAAGGCAGACACATGGCTTGCATGATAAGATAAGAAAGTTCTTGTATTCTTGCCGACATTCAACACATATTCATGTATTTCTTTGCTCAGGTTTTGTGTTCCTAAGTTCCTTACTAGGTAATAATACAATTTGTGCTATTCACTTCTCCACACAAGAAACACAGCACTTATTTTGAACCACATGGCTCTTTGGCACCATCAACAATGCTACGTATGTGTAAGAGTGATTGAATTGAAATGACTCACATTAACATTACAAATCTAACAACTGGTTGTTAGACAAGGTAAAATATGTAAAACATGTGCTGGTGTAGGCGAAGGAACACCTTTGAAATCTGAGACGGCTGCTTGATAAATTCTCTTTCACAGTAGCTGCTTGGGAGGGTTTTTTCAATGACAAAGTTGTTGTTTTTTTTTGTCTTTTGTTTACTGACGTCCAGTTTCCTGGATGTTTTCTCTGCATTTATAATCATGCATTTCAGTTGTATTTCTTCATAAAATGAAGTGCTGCTCAAATTTTTACTTGAAGTGGTTGTGCTTACTTTTACCATTATAACTTGGTCAGTTAAATTGAACTTGCTCAAAGTGCTTGTGCAGATGACCTTTGCTCCTATAAGAAAGACAGAGGTTAAGTAGCTCTAGTAACAACTGCTTACTTAATCAAGACAACATGAAACTGCATTTTACATAACGACATAACTGGAACTCTCTAGTGCAGGCCAGTGTCTGACAAATTAAAACAAAACAAAGAGACATTATTCATTTTGCTGCATGGGATCTGCTTCACAGCAACTTCATTTGCATTTATTCAGTGTCAGGCAGTGAAAGAAAGAGAGAGGAGTGTTCATCTGAAATGATGCATGGCTGACACACAGTGAGTGATAAAAGTAATCACTCTAGATGCCATCTTTGGTGTGTGTGTGTGTGTGTGTGTGTGTGTGTGTGTGTACATCCATGCATGCAGAAGTACATACTTTTGCTGCAAGTTTGTTCTGTTTTGTGTGTGTACAGTTGTGTGTGAATATACTATTGCATGTGCATGCTTAAATGTGGTTGTGTGATAGTGCATGAGTGTGCTTGTAATATAGATACCAGTGAGTCTGCATAAGCGTGTGCCTGCATGTGCGCCCTGTACCTTTTGTGTGTTTGACAGCGTCTTATTAAAGTGTCATTTAGACAGACACTTCTCAGAGTCTGGCCTCAGGCAGCCGGATAGATTGTAATCATGGACTAAATTACTACTTTCTCAAGCTGTAATCACAGGCTATGTGTGTCCGTGTACGCTGGTGTGTGTGTGTATGTGAGAGAGAGACAAAGAGAGAACCTCATTATTGTTTGGCATGCGTCTGTTATGATTCAAGTGAATACAGCAGTCTGCCTGATTGACTTACCATTCACTTTGCAACTCATGTTGTGCCCCCCCCACAGCCTTCACTTTTCACAGGATTAGAGTCTACTTGTTAAAATGGTTATTCATCTTGTTTACAGGTTGGTAAAAATGTCAGAAAGTATTTAAGCTGTTGCTTTCCTTTAAAAAAAAAATAACTGTTTTGTCATTAACTCTGTGGTTCTTGGTCTTATAATAATGAGGTCATTATCTACCTGAGTTACGCCTAAAGACATAACTCTTACTTTCTTTGTTTGCCCATTTTTATTGCTACACTTGACATCAAGCTTAAACTTCAGACCACAGTCAAGAGATGAAGAGAACTATATATATATACACATATATACAGTATATGCATATATATGTATATACTGCATATGACTCTTAGTGTTTAAGTTTCTCCTAGTGTGTTACACTTGAGTTTACACTGGGTACGTAACCCCAGCATTTATCACTGGATTTATCATACAAGATTAATCAAAGACGACAGAGAGCAGTCGCTGCTTTAAAAAAACCCCACTGCTTTGATGTGACAGTGATGACAGCAGAATCTGGCCACACTCAGCCTTGTTGAACTGTGACTCCAAAATTCTCAAGGTCTCTATCTCTGTCGAGGCATCACTTGACTATTTTAAGATACAAAAGATGTATGAAGATGCATGCACACACACACATGGGGCAATTACAAACATACACATGCACCCCTCTCCCACCTGAAAAGCACATGCATACACATACACTGAGCTTCCACACATCTCTTGCCCTTTAGCAAAGCATACGATGACAAGAACTATCTTTCCTTTTAACCTTCTTGCCCCACTCTTTTGCAGTTATCGCTTCCCTCTCAGACTTCACCCAGATTATGTCTCTTCACAGCTTGGCCACACTGAGCAAGATGTCAGTAAAAGGAAAGGAACTAAAGGGGCCACCCGTCATGTTATATTTCTGAGTTGTGACTCATGGCAATTAAGATCACAGGCTTGAGTAATAGGTTATTAAAGAAATAAAATGGGACATTAGAAAAGGGCACAGAAACCTGCTATTACAGTAGTAATCTGATAGTTTTGTACTATACTGAACACTTGGATTTTATTTCTGTTACTCTTGCATGTAATGTAGCCTGTTGTTAAATGGTAATGCTTTAATTTGACATAGTACCTTAGTATTAGCCTACTGATGAGCAAACACAATAACACACACATTGTCTGCTCCAGCCTTTGCTTTAAAACCTACAGTATATAATTTCCTCTGGCCCTGTCTATTTGGCCAGTGAGGTGGTAACTTGATTGGTCAGCTGTGTGTCTTTCCTGTCTGATGATTGGATTTGATTCTCATGTGGCCAGAGAACTCCCCAGCTCAGTGGAATGAAGCAGATTAACTAGAGTTTCAGTTTTTCGGTGCTCTCTCATTCTCTCTCCATTCTTGGCACTGTTATTGGAAGAAAGTGATAATTCCCCTACACTTCAAACACAACCCTTTAACCAAGACTCTGCTTAAGTCTCCTCCAAAGGTAAAGCTGCCTGCCTGCACAGAGATGTCTCTGATTAAATTGTATCTCGGAGAGAGAAAACGAGAGTCCTCCTTCCAGCTCTCCCCCTTCTTCATGCTCTCTCCCTCTCTCTCATTGCCCCTCATGTCTCTAACTATCTCTCTGTTAGCTTGCTCAACTGGCTGTTGCCAAAAGAGCCTTGGGCGACGAATAAATTGCTTTGGTTTCAGCAGACAGAGAAGTTGGCTGAGACACGCTGAATCAGTACATTAGATGCGAAGGCCCCTCATAGACTGGAAGTTAGCCTTTAGCACAATCATTGACCATGAGTGATGGTTATGTCTAATTGAAGGAGACTCTCGCTACCTGTAACACAGCTGGGGGGCCTTGAACATATTGGACAGAGGAAAACAGACAGGGAGAATAGAACAGGGTGTGTAGTGGTGGAGATGTTGGGGAGAAGGGGATAGATAACAGAGGGATGGCGGAGAATAGATGTGGGAAGTAGGGGAATGACAGGAAGGTGGGTGATCAATAAAAGACAGATAAACAACCTGAAATGAAAGAGAATTTTTTTCTAATAAATCAGCAGTAATTAGCAATATGCACTAAAATTGTCTAACTGTGGCATTTGGACATGGTTAATTATATTAATAAAGTTATGTTTGAAGCATAGACAGCACATGTTTATTTAAGGCCTGTAGATTTTTCAGCATCTGGCTAGCTGAACAAATTTGGTTGCTAAATATGCATCCACTTAAAATGTGCTTTTAACAAGCAAATTGCATGCAAAAATTAGTGCTAACAAACTGATTTCCAGCCTATCTCAGAGCCTTTCAAATCGCTCCCAGTACCCATAAAAAACAGTGCATTTCAATGTGGACTGGACTAGAGCTCAATGTACAATATGCAAAAAGCTTCCAAGCAATCTAGAAAAAAAAATCAATTTGTTCTTTGTGCATCAGCAGG
>NW_018127911.1:5105070-5110427 GCF_001952655.1 Monopterus albus
TTGAACACTGGAGATAATAGGATCCCATGCCATTTTCTTCAGGCTTCATTACAGCCACTGTTCTAGTGTGTGTGTGTGTGTGTGTGTGTGTGTGTGTGTAGGTGCAGGAGCTTGTGCACATGAAGTTGTCTTCTTTTGTTTGTGTGTCAATACATGTGTGTATAGGTGAGTGTGGATATGCACATGATGTGTTTGCTTGTAGGCCCTTGTTTGTGTCTTTGTGTGTACAGGAATGAATGCTTGAGCTGAGCAGGCAAATGCCAAAGACAAAAACAACCATAGTACCCCCACCCCCACCATTTCCACATGGCACTGAGCTCCCTGGCATGAACGTTGGCCACAAGAGTCACTTCAGATCATCTAGGAGAGTATTGGATGGCCATGGATGCCTTTTGCAATAACCTGGCAAGGTCTAAATTCATTAGGGTAAAATTTGGCCATGGATACAACACTGTAGTGCCCATAGCATTTGGCCCTGCTGTGCTGTACTGCGCTAGACTGAGCTGCGGAGCGTTTTCACCAGATCCAGAGAGAGACATTAGCGGCTGCTTGTTATGATGGCTATGCTCCCCAGTGTCAAACACAGATAGTTGCTTTTGAATGATTTGAGTGATTACCCTTTTCACACAGGCAATGGAATAATGGGTTAGGTAAGAGAGTGGATAGAGATGAAGAGCGAGAGGGTGGAGGGAAGATAGCAAAGAGTCACGCAGGGAAGAGAGAGAAACTAATCAAAATTGAGATGAAAAAGTTTCCTGTGTCATTTTAATTTGATGCACTGTTGTGGAATTATTTCAAAAGCTAAAATAAATAAATGAATGAATACATAAAATGAAAGAAACATGCACATACATATTTAGGTAATGCATATAGTGTTGGTTGTTTCTTGGACAGCTGAGGCAAAACTAATCAATTCAGAAGTAACTTCCACCATTTGTAAAACAATCATCATAATCTCAGCTAACTGTTTACCAAAAGAGTTACCTGTGTGACACTTCACAATAATCATCACATTTCACCAGATCACTCATCCAAACATCCACTCTAACTGCCTGCTCTGTTACACTGGAGGTGCCTGTGTGATGACCAGTGAAACAGCAGCGGCCCGGTTGCTGACAGCACAGAGCAAATCTGAGTCAGTACTTTGCCAAAGAAAGCAAACAGAACTGAGGTGCTGCCGAGCACCTGCCTGCCAATCAGAGTTCACACTGTGCAGCTTTTTAGTGCTTCTTTCAGATATTGCTGCTCTGGGGTTCCTTGCTTGGTTGAAGTTAACATCTGATGTGATCTGAAACCTACAGACTTTGCTTTAATCTTTCTAGAGGTACAGTGTGCCTTTGTCTTTGCTTTACACCCTAGATATTCTTTGTGTCATGATGGTATTACCTACATAGTGCTTACTGCTAACACATTTGTCTAAATGAAGATGTTGTTCACTTTTTCTCTGCCTCTGTGTTGACAACAATCTGTTGCAGATCTTTAGCCACAGATTTTGTCCTTTAATTCTGGCATAGCTTCAGTTTCTGAGTCAAGCTGTGGAATGTTTTTTTTCTGAATTCAATTGCAAACTATAAATTCAAGAGAACCTTTCACACCAGACATCCTAAAAATATGGCTGAATTATAGCCTTAAGAAGAATGGTCCAAAATTCTTCCTGAACAAGAAGGTCTGATCCATGACTACAGAAAGTGTTTGGTTGAGTTTATTGCTGTAAAAGAATGTTCAACCAGTTATTAAATCAAAGGAGTCACTTTTTTCCCACCAGTGCTATGAATGTTTAATGGGCAATAAAGACAGCATATTATAATTTTTTGTGTCTTATTAGTTGAACACATTGTATTTGTGACCAAATCACATTGTGTGACCTGTTACCAAGGTAATGAGATAACAGTCGCACCAAATGTATATTATGTACCGCATTTAAGGAAGCACAGCATAAAAACACAATTGTAAATGACTATTAAACGTCTTTGCACTGAACACCAACAAACACATGCCACTTGCCCATCATACACATACTGTACACACAAAAATGTACACTTAGAGTCCTCAAACAAACAGATGGTGGAGAGCTCCAGATGGACAACAGCTCAGTGTTAACTGAATTATAGATTTCATAACACACAAAGTCTATGTAACTATACTGGAGTAAGATGAGATGATCAAGGCAAGCATCCACAACAGTAGGTGTTTATATGTACCAGCCACATACTGCATGCATCCTATGTGTCTCCACAGGCTTGTGTAGAAACAGCATGTGGAGTTCACAAACATCTGTGTGTCCTTGCATTCATGTGTTCCTGCCTGCTAACACAATCCCATTCTGCAGTACAGTGGAGCAGTGCCATAAACAGGGGGCACCTCTCCTATTTGATAACAGATAGACTCCCGTAGGATCAGCCATTATTCCTTTGCATTTCACCGAGCAAATGAACTTGACAGATGGCCATGTCACCCAAACCCTTGACTACCAACCTTATTATGCAGAAAACAATACAATAGAATAGAGCAGGGGGATCATTACTGGAGGTAGGGATTGTGAGCTGGAAAGCACACACCCACAGTCGAGGACAATGCTGCACAGCCCAACAAAATTACACTTGTGAAATTGAACAGCAAGAATGAGTTTAACATAAACTGGGTTACGGTCAGGCAATCTGTCATCAGGCTAAAGCCATTGTCTAGGGCTGCTTGCATGGCATATGAACTCATCCGTCATCTCCAGCTCTATTAATGGCTGCAGCTCAGGTTTTAAACTGTAGAAGTTTACTGGCTGGGGCAAGGCTCCCCTGCTACCTGTCTGTGCTTTATGAGGAATGTGTCAATTTGTGTTTTGGATGTGTATGAGCATGAGGAAGTGATTACGTGAGAGTGCTGTTTGGTGAGGCTTGTGGTTCGGTAACTATGGTGGCTAAGTTTGTGTTTTATATATACAAATATTAGCCCTTTTTGACAGTACCAAATGGATTTTGTGGGTCCAAGATTAATACAGTTCTTAATCTGAGAAAGAGCATAAAAATTGTTCACTCAAATTCAAAAAAGAGGTGCAAGGCATTTGGTAGTAAGATGCAGGAATGTACAGTTTTGTATTATGGCAAACAAACGATGACTATCATATCATATTGTGGTTATATTGGGCAACAAGTCTTTCAAACCTAATGACAATATATACTGTATACATATATACTACCTTAAAGTTTGTTTTTTCAAACTTCTTTTAAATGCGTCCTGGAGTCCATGTGAATCACATTCTCCAGGTCTGGTCCCAGGAACAGACCATATTATTTTAATTTCTGAATCATTTGAGCTTTGTATAACTTTAGTGTTTTGTTTGAAATTAACATGAAATAGAGTGTTTTACTGCCAAATTTTCTTTAGGGTAGCTTCAGCTTGGATGTTTTTTTTTTTTACACCTTGTCACAACCAGACATCTGTAGTTTACCTTGTCGCTAGGAAACATGATGTGATGGAAAGAGCAAAGAAAGGTTAAGATCACCTAATGATGCTGATTTGTTTTGAGTCTCACTAGACCCTCCAGCAACTGAAAGGAAATTAGGTAGAGGAGCTAAGCTATTTCTTAAAGAAATAACTTAATGTTGTCATTTGTGTCATTTGAAACATAAGCACATCTAAATAGCTGTTTTGCAAATTGTACACATACTGCCATAACATACTTGGTGTCCAGTGAGCTTATACCCTTACCCTCATCCTCATCCCAACCATTTGCATAAGCATAGAAGACCATACTGCATTACACACATTATCTCAGCTCAGGGTGTCTCAGCTTCATCAACTCCATGTTTGAATAGGCAAAACAGACAAGTCTATCCCTCACAAGCTGTTAAGATAACAAAGTGAGGTGAACGTGTCTCTTTTTTCTCATAAAATGAACTTCATTCATTCATTCATTCATGTAGTGGCAAGATGGTGTTTACTACTTACTTACTACTTACCTCATATCATGAAAATGTTAGTTTGGTCAAAGTACACATTAGAACAGAAGCTTAACAGGCTAACAATGCCATAAATAAAATCTAGTCTGGGGTAGAAAGTTTGTTCAATGGGTACCATTTCCCCTCCCATCAATAAATGAGTTTCTCTCCACATGCTGTTGAGAGTGTGTCAAGGTGCATTTCCAACTCTCAAAGCAAACAAACAGTGGCCGTGAGTGAGTTTAGCACCCCAGTGTTAGGTATGCACACATAATGAATGAAATCAGAGAACTTGTTTGTGTTTCAGCACAGAGTAGGTTTTCAATGGGGAGAAATAAACCTTAAATAGCAAATATAACACTGTCTTGTAAGTGGGCTAAAGAAGGCACAGCCTGAGAGGATGTGAGCAAGTAAGGAGCGAGGAAGAGGGGAAAAAACAGTCTTTAAATTACTTCGATCTCTGGTGTGATGAATCACAGAGTTGCAAATCCCTTTTTAGCTAATTGCGACCAGCATGTGAGATTTCTCCCCTACTCCTCCTACATGTTCAATATCAATTTTCAGAGACGGCAGAGAGAGATAGCCCTGGTCTGTTCCCCTGAGGCTCGCCAGTGCCCTCGTTGATAAAAACTGCACTAACAGCACTTAGCCATTTCGGAGACTCAGGAACCAGACACACACACACATACACACACAGACTGTCTTATTCACAGCTGTGTGTGGTAATGAAGGAGAAAAGATGGGCCAATCGAAGTGAAACAGGGAACAGGCTGGTATCATCTGCTCTGTGACCTTCTGAGATGACTGTGTGTACATGTGTGTATGTGTGTGTGCACTCCTCAAGAAGTCTAGAGGTCAGACCTGTACTCACTGAAGGGAATTAACATTTGTCTGCTTTGCTAAGGACAGGCTGTCCCCCATGGAGAATGCAGGAACTGTGAGCAGATTGGTTAGCTTTAACCCCTTTTCATTTCTATGTAGTTAATGGTCACACAATACCATTGTGTATAATGCAATTAGATCTAAGGGTATAATGACAATTTTGTCTAAACAGAAACTATAGCACATGGAATCAACAATTTTTAGATCCCTGAATTTCGAAAACTACAGGAAATTAAATAGCATTAAATAGAAGTAGCTAAAAATGGTTGACACCCCAACACTGTAAAGTTATTTTGTCAAAATTAACTAAAACTGGCTAAAACTGTTAATCTACAAAGACAGTAATATACATAGATTTAATGTGTGTGTGTGTGTGTTCTTGTACTTGCTACATTGTGAGGACCAAATAATTTTTCCTACAGAGTGAGGACATATTTGGAAATTTTTGATTTGATTTGATTTGATTTATTCATTCAAATTTAAATTTAACTGACCCCTTAAATTCTATCCCCCTTCCCTTTCATTAAATAACTTTTGAATTCC
>NW_018127911.1:5111435-5140010 GCF_001952655.1 Monopterus albus
AATGCATTATGTCAACGAGTGTCCTCAGAAAGGTAGAAGTAAAAGTATGTGTGTGTGTTTGAGGTTCCAGTGGCAGCTTGCCCTTGACCGTACTGAGGAGGAGCAGCAACACAGCAGAACTCCCCTGATACCGTCTGCTCCACTCAGGCAGCTGCCTTCAAGATTAAAGGACCACCTCCACCTCAAAATCCATCATGGAAAAGTGTGAATCCAATGTACTCCAGTCAATAACAATAGCCATTCACTTTACAAGAGTGTCCAGGTGTGTGTATGTGTGTGTGTGTGTGTTAGGGAGAGTTGCGTAGTGCAAACTAGAGAACCTTTAAAAAAAAATGTCAAAGCAAGGTGAACTGGTGCCCTGCAGTAGCCAATGGGGGATAGATAATTAAATAATTAGACTGGTTAATAATGGGGCACTGAAGGGAAGCTCACACAATTTAAACAAGTTTTTGCACTGTCACCAGCTGTCTCAAAACTTTTTTACAAACGATACCCCTGTCTGGAAATGGAGGGTTACATAAAAATGCATGATAAAACACAACCATTAAGGTATTACATCTTATATGACTCACTAGCTATATGTTCCCTCAAAGGGCTGATTGTCACGAGATGGTTTGCCACTGGTCAGGGGAGCCTGTCACACGTCACAAAAGTTTAACTTAACAATAAAAATATGTAAATTAAATGTAAAATTGGGCTGCAGTGGGAATTCGTGAGGAGAGACATGTTAATCCAAAGAACAATGGATTTACATTCCTCAGAAACTTCAATAACAACAGGTGTATTATGAGCCAATTTGTCTCACACAATTAAAGCTCCTTCCTTGTGGGGCTTGTTTACTGGGACAACCAGAAGACAATGCATGGAAACTTAGAACACTTTAATGTGTTTGACAAAGTTCAAATATATGGCAAGTAATAAATGTATTATTTAATTTATTAAGTGTTTCATTCTTATTCATTCACATTTTGAATAAAAGAGAAATCACACTGGTCAGTTCTGCTATTGCACTGTAGAACATTATACCACATGTAGTATATGAACAGCTGGAAAGGGTTCAAATGACAAATTAACATTATTATACAGCTGCAACTCATAATGGTCATTTCCCTTATCCTTACCTCTATTTCAATCCCTTCTTGTTTTTATTTCATCTGCAGCTAAGAGGCTTTTTGTGGGGCTAAAGTCACCTACTCCCCTTCCTGATTATGAATAAATCTTTTAAAGGGGGCAAGGTGGAGGCTGATATGAAAGATCTGTGGCCTTCACACCATGCTCCTTCTCACCCTCTCCTCTCTTCTTTACTCTAATCTGATGTCTAGCAGGCATCTTTGATCTAGACCTGCGCCAGAGTAACACTAGCTGTTGGGTCCTTGCCTCTACAGATGAAGTGAGTATGGAGATTAGCAGCCTTCCCTTACAGCTTTAGTGGCTAATACCTGATTAGGGCCCCAAGTCAGCCACTTGTCTCAGTGCTGGCTATAGATGCTAGCAATGGCTTTACAGGGAGGGCAGGGACTGGATAGATGCAGGCGAGTAGAAGAAGAAGAGATGGAGGAGTAGTGGTGGTATAGAGGAGAGAGGGAAGGTTGATTCTGTAATGCATACCCATTTTATCCAATCCCACTAAGAAGATTAGGTCTTGGGGTGTCATATTAGCTGTGCTCTGGGCCTTTGGTCATCCATGCAGCTTTCTAATAGTGCTTACAAGTCCACAATGCTGCTGGTTCTTCTTTTCACTTCTCTTACTCATCTTGTACAATATTGTCTTGCATTATACTACATTACTGTACTGCTTCACTAAGACTATAAATGACCCCCTTCTTTAATAAAAGAGGCAAGGTATGATCTGCTGTAATGCATAACATCTGTTTCAAGTTAGAGAGAAATACCCTCATCTTTAAAGAAATAAGCAGTACCATGCATACTTTTAAATAAAAGACTGCAAGAACCATTTGATGTATGAGGTGAGATACACTGCAAGTGCATTCTGAAAAAAAATCTATTTTGATAATGCTTGCCAAAATATGACACAACACTTTTCATCTTTCAGGTTTTATTTGCTTTTCTTCTCTGATGTAAACTATGTTTAGGGAGTGTTGTGTCTTAATTAATTAATGTCATACCATTAATTCAAGAACAACACAATTTTGAGTGTTCTATTATGTTGACCGTAGAGTGCTCTGAGATGTCGCTGGCAAGGAGGCCATGAAGTTTTTAAAAATGTTGAGACACATCACATTCCAGTGGAGGGCTGCTGCACCTCCCCATCTTGGTCTCTCAGTCTCTCTAACTCTTTAATTCTGTCACTTTCACAAAGACAGAACAGACCTCTGAGATCAACAAGCTTATCCAATTAGAGCACTTAAGACAAGGCAAATGACTCTCAGTTATTACTTGAGTTTACATTTATGCTAAAACTTGTGCATATAATTGTTTATTAGTCCAATGGAACCTATAAAAGATGAGAATTTCTCTAATTTGCAGCTAGTTCTAAGCATTATACTCTAAAGTGGGGGGCTTAGAAAGTTAAGTGTCAATAAATACATCAAGTTCAGTTGTTCAGCCTACTACAGTTAGAATGTAATTCAAACTTTGTCCTTTATAGTAAAGAAAAGACTAAAAGAAACAGAACAAATGTATACAACCATATTCATGTTCTCATGCACAAATGTAATATGGGTGGGGCATTGAGGGGGCAGAGTTAGAAGCATGTTATCAGCAGAAAGGTGGAGGAGTAGGGTGAGGAATAAGGAGATGTTCATTGAGAAAAATCTCATTAGCCTAATTACCCTAAAAGCTGCATCTCTTTATGAGTATACTCTTTATCTACTTGCAATCTCTTCCTCTTTGTTCCACAGTCCATGGCTCATAACACCTTTTAATCTCTTTGTGTATGAAAGGAGGGGGCTAGAAGGCATGCTTGCACAGCTTTGTGAGAATGCTTTATTAGTGTGATGATGAACCACTAGATGGGAAATTAATAAATAAAAAAGTGGAGATTAGTTCCATGTGTATGCCATTTTGTTTTTAGGGATATTAGACCCGCTGGACTTAACTGGTGCCAGTGATAAATCCCTCATTATCTGAAAACATCTCAGTCATCCTAGTCAAAGCAGCCTTTTGTCTTCTAACATTTCCTAGGTACCTGGTAGTTTAATGACAGGGTGTATGAGATTAATGAAATAAAGATCCTAATCTTTTTTACTGAACCTCTGTAATGTCTTGATTTTAAAAGAGGTGCTGCTATATTTCTGTTATTTGCATGTGCGTACATTTATGTGTTCAGTGTAAATAAATAAATGGTATGTGGACTTACACATATATCTGCTCATTAATCAGTGATGTAACATTCCATTTCTATAGCCAAACTTCAGTTCATTCTCTTCAATTCATTATGTCGCAATGTTGTGTTCCCCATTGTTTTAATACATCTGAATCAAAAATCACAGGTCATTTGTCATCATACAGCTTTTCTTGTAGTGAAAAGCAGAAAAATAAATGGCTACAGCTGATTAGACAAGTCACAGTATTATACTTAAATTAATACTTAATTTAATAAAAATAAAATGTTTAAAGGTGTGGTTTTGTTGTCTTGTAAAAAATGTAACAGAGTGTGATCATTAGGCCACCAGACATTACAGCGGCACTGAGTACACTATTTGAGTCAAAAGGATGTAATAAAAATGTACTCCTTTTTTCCCCTTTTATTCTCAGTGATACCTCGCCAAAAAAAAAGATGTTACTGTGTAGAGAGTGAAAGGGTCCACCATTTGGGTTTGCAGGATTTAGGACCCAGAAGTGAAATATTACATCACACTTAACAAGTGGGTAGCATTTTCCTACACATACTACAAACTCAAAGTGCTTTACACTATATTTAACCATTCATCAATTTACACACACTAATGAACTTAGACACTAATGGGATGGCCACCAGAAGCAGTTTGGTGTTCAGCGTCTCGCCCAAAGACACTCCAACATGGGGACTACAGAATCTAGGTCTCGAACCACCAACCCTCTCATTAGGGGACAATCCACTCTATCTCCCGAGCCACAGCCATTCCTAAAGTTTGTTTAACTAAGTATTGAACCCAATTTCATGGTTGTGGTTAGCAGTGGCCCTAGACCCATTTAGAGTCCCAGAGGAGAAGCCAAGTTAATGCCTCCGCTCCCCCATGGTCAGCTAATGAGAAGGGGCATGCATTGCCATAGTTCTGTTTTCTCTTTCTTTTGCTCAGCTCTCTCAGAGTGGAATCGATCCTTGATGTCAAAGGCCTAGCATTTCTGGCCTACTCAGCCAGGAGTTCCACTCAGCAGAGCCAAATTAGCAGACCTTTAAAACATCAAAACCTGATGTTTCTCAAAACCTGAGAGGCCCATTTCTCTCTCCATTAACTCTCATACTTTTTGGTCAGACTGGCTTTTAAAAATTAACTAACTAATACCAAGGAATACTTGATATTGAACCTGTAGTCTACATCAAGCAACCAATATGTGTCATTTAGTAAATGAGTGACATTGATACCATGGCACAGGATGCAGCTAGCAGAGCCTTTATTATTTTCAAACTCCACTAATAATCTATGATCTCCTGGTGTTCATCTTCCCTAAAATGGTTGCAGGCTATTTACATGAACTGACAAGGATGCCAAAAGGCATTCTGTGTGTACCTTTTCAAATGTATTTGAACCCCCAGAACACACAACAAAAATGATATTTATTAATCAGATGGTACCAAGGCTGTTTTTACATATTTCACATTCATTTATTATGTTTTCTTTGCCCAGCTATGGAAAGACTTTTGACTGACATAAATACATTATTCTATTTGTGTGTTATGTCCCATGGGGGTGTTAATTCGTGAGTGGGAAACTTTAAAGGAAATACATCACAAGTCTAACAACCATGGATGATGTATGTTTGATATACTGCATGGGGTATTTTTATCTGTATTTTCCCCTCCCTTTATGCTTTCCTTCCCTTATGTTTTTCATGTTTGCATGTGCTCAAAAGAAATCAAACCATATGTACTATGGCTGAATTCATTAATTCATATGACGAACAAGCCTTATAACAGCAGAGAACATTCAGATTATTGTTTTAGGTCACTATACAGTCTAAATATTTGTTAATAAGAAGAGCTCAGAGTTTTGGTAGCAGCCTTCATTTTGAAATTAATCATTTAGAAAACAAAATATGGAAGGTGAAAATACAAAGATTAAACAATCTCTTTTGACATTTATTATTCTGAAGTAATGAGTTCTCTGCATGAAAAGTGAGATCTGTATTTAGCTGTCAGGACCATTTTGGGTGAGCGATGATTGACATTTTGCTTTGGCTGACATGCAGTGATATGACTAGCCATATTTATTCAATCACTAGATAGAATGTGGACTAGATTATTATTTATGTTGAATATGCAAATGTACTCTTAAACCAGCAAGAAGACAAGGACTACCACCAGTTCCAATGAGTCCATTTCACCTTCTCTTTGTAGTCCAATGACATCACAGATTGTTCTTTTGAAAGAAAGTTGAAAGATATAATTCATATTCAAGTGAGTCTCTAAACATGAAACTCCCAAAACATATGCATGGACATGCATCCACTTGCCCTCCATCTTTTGTACTGTATCTCCACTCAGGTTGTTGTAAATGGTATTAGGTACAGCAATTTCTGAACTGCAAAGGCCTCTGTTAACAGTGCTTGTTCTTTCGTCCACCAAGGTTGGATTAAAATAATTATAATATTTTTTTTAAGGGAGGAAAAGAATCTTCAATTTAGTGAGCACAACCTGAGTCATTATTAGAAATGACAGCTGAACCTGATGAAATTGTATTCCCAATTGGAAAACCAAATTGCTATCAGACCAACATGATTTCCTTGTGCTAGGACCATGCTAATTTTGCGTCAAAACATCGGTAAATGTATTTAAAAGCCATAATACCATATTACCATGCAGTCTTCCTTTGCCCTCATATGCAGACCCTATTAATCTGGAACTTCTATTTGCATGTAAATGTGGTCAACTTTCATATCATCAAAATACATGAGTCCTACACCATTTGCAGACCAGCAAGCCACATTTGTGTGTTTGTATACATAAAAATGGAGTCTGCAAACTTGCATGTGAATCTATGCATGTGTGCTGGTATATGCATATGCAATTACAAATTTATATATATGTGTGTTCACTTGTGAGAATGCACAATGTGTGCATTTGTACAGGTTTGTGTGGGTAAGAGTATGTTTTAGATTGGGAGAATTTGGGGCTGAAATAATGCATTGAGGTTTGATGTGCAATTATTGACATATATTAGGGATTTTATAGAGGTCAGACTAGCATGGCAGTAAGGGGTGCAAGATATGAAGAGATAAAGATGAGAAAATATTGAAAGTGTGTGTATGTGTGTCTTAGTGTGTTTGTTGACTTACATAGGTATTGCTTGGAGATGCTGGAGAAATCAGATGATGCCAAGAGGGTGATACTATATGACTAGTCGGCGCAGATCCATGCTTCTTTTCATCAAATGATTGAGAATTGTGCAGTGGTAGCTGCGAGCTAATTTTATTAGCTTAGAATTTACATCACAGTAAGGAGAAGGAGGTTATAGAAGCCTTTGTAACATCCACCTGTTGCTGGAAAGAAGCAGCTGAGCCATCTCAATGTTAACAACCGGTGCTTTGGCTTCTATATATTAGTCATATGTGACTAATATATAGAAGCCAAAGCACCGGTTGTTAACATCTTTGGCTTCTATATATTAGTCACATATGACTAAAAAAAAAAGCCAAGGATGTTAACAACGGGTGCTTTGGCTTCTATATATTAGTCATGTGTGACTAATATATAGAAGCCAAAGCACCGGTTGTTAACATCTTTGGCTTCTATATATTAGTCATATGTGAGATAAAGCCAAGGGTAAATATCAGCTTTATATGTGAATATTTACAGAAAAAGCACAGTGTATCACTAACACACTCCAGATTCACATTGTTGCATTGCACTGCATTTTGAGATGTAGTACATTACAGTATTGGGTACAGCTAAAATCTTGTCATTCCTACCCCCTGGACTGCTGAGACCTACTCACACCAGTGCTTCTATTAGCACAAACAGAACTCTTCAACTTTTCCTCCTCAGCTATTACCTTGTCTTCCATATTGGATTCTACACATTTCGCTAGTTATTTGATTGTAGCATTAAGAAACTTTTACCTGCCCATGTTGCAACATTACCAACGTTGAAGTTTCCAGAGGGAATCAATCACACAGCAGCACAGCCTGCCAAAGCATTGTCTGTCTCTGAGAGGATGTAAGGAGATGGATGGATGAACGGAATAGGGGAGAGGGTTAAGCGAAAAACTGGAATTAGGAGACATGGGTGGGGTGGAGGAGAGGATAAAGGGATGTGAAAGGTATGACAAAAGAGGATGGCAGGAAGGAGAAAAAGTAAGGGAAGCGATAGTTAGAGGGGTCAGGACAGAGGAGACAGAGAAAGAGATGGGAGAACAGTGCAGGAAGCCTTAATTGGTCCCTCTCTATATATGCTGGTCCCTCTTCATATGCTGTTTAACCTGTGTGAGGGTAAATTACCCCGGGTCTCTACAGCTGTTTGACACAGCACAGGACAAAATCATTTATTTCATACTTTGTTTTGTTTTTTAACCTCCTGATCTCCTCTCACAGGCAACAATATTCACAACATAAACAATAATGATTTGAACAAGGAATCATCTTCTAAAATATTAGTCACTTTCATGTTAGTGATGTGTAATATTTGGGTATAAATAATCACATTCGTCTTTTGTTCTACTCCTATAAATGATATGATGCAAAACTCAAGGGTCGAACAGAAAGTAACCAGTGAAGCTGGTATAAGCAGTAATAGCCACCATGACACAAAAAGCAGTTGGAGGTAACTGGGTAAAAAAAAGGTCCTTAATGATAATCTGAAGAGTTATTGCATTCATAAATGTCTACTTTATGATGTTTGATTGTCCATGGTACCCCTTTGCAGGAACTTGAATTACTGAAATGAGTGCGGGTGCTGCCAACAATGCTAATGTCAGTCTAACCAAAAAGTCTTATTTTTTAAAGAGCCTTATTGGGACTGTGTGGGGTGATGACTAGATTATTAGATCTGAATGAGACTCATCAGTCAGCTCATCAAGAGATGTCAGCTTCTGATTCATGTCCCATTTGTCCAACTTCACACCAGTGAGAAGAACCAGGAAAAAACTTTATTTCAAAGTTGCTACATTTGGTTAAAAAAAAGGAGTAGACAGAGGGATAGGGACAGACAAAAAAAAAGGCAAAGAAAGAGAGAGAGAGAGAGAGAGAGCACCGACTTAGGAGGCAAACCTACTTTCCATCATTATCCTGTAAAATATCATTTGATTGGCTGCTCAGTGGCAGGGCCCCTGGTGGCTGCAGCTCTGTCGTTGAGCTAAGGAGGGAAACACACAGCTTTTCACTTTTTCTGTCAAAACTAGCTTTACCCAAATGGTATCATTTTAAATGCCATGACAGTGGAAGGTGGAAGGGAGTGTGATGGGCCTAAGGGTATACATAGACCCCATATGCTACTGACACTGATACAAGTGTAATTCTAGACTATTAGAGTGACACGGTAGATCCTCCCAACCCCAGCCACACACACTCATGCACTCACACTCACACATACGCACACAAAACACAGAACCTGAAGCAGCTGAAGGGTGAGGGTGGTAGTGGTGGCAGTGGTGGTGGAGGGGGTATGTGGAACAGGCTGTCATGCCATGAAAATTTAAGAAATTCTTTAACCTGGCCTTGCCTGATCCCCTCTTCCTTTGAATATTTTATAATGCCAAAATGATTTATTAACTTGAGACAGGTACAGCTCAGTAGGGCCAGGTAGAGCCACAGGGACAACAGCGGGGTAAGACCCACAGGGTGCCACATCGATCAAAAGACAAAGGGAAAAGAATGAGTTCTACCTTATTTTACTGTGTATATTTTTTTTTTCCAGTAATGCTTCCTTATTTCTGATGGTAGTAGGAGGGAGGACATTTTTATTATTATTGTTTTTTTTATGCAGTGCCTCCTCAGAAAATGGGAAGACTTGTTTTAAACTAATTATTGATGTTTATTTAGAAAACAAGACAAAGAACATTTCTCACAAACTACATATTTAAACTCTAACCATATTTTGCAACCAGCTTGCATCTGGTAGCTTGCATAATTTAATGCTATGTCTATAATGGGCTAAGAAGACTTGATACTGTAGAGTACAGACAAAAAGCTTTATAGGAGTAATATAGTAACATACTGAAATGTGTAAGCTAAATATAAAAAAAGGCAAAACAAAACATAACACAGGAAATTATGTGCATGCACACACACCCACACAAACAGACGCACACACACAACATGATCCTTTAATTTGTAGCCTGCTGTTTAATGCATGCCATTTAGACTAATAACTAACATTTACAATACAATGTATCAAAATCTATCTTGGCATATTTACCTATAATTCCATCTCTTTTATGGCACATTATTGCCAGAGACATCGTTTGGCCAACAATGTCACAAAGGTCACTGAGCAAGGGTGGGCTGGAAAGAGAAATATGGCAAGTAGACACTCAATACCTCAAACGGCCCATGTCGGAGAGAGAAACAGGAAATACAAAAAGAGGTAGAGAATATGATAAACAAAGTAAGGATAAAAAGAAAGAGAACAGGAAGAGAGATGAACAGAAACAAGATAAATTACACAACCAAAGTGAGATAGACAACCATGAACAAATAAATGAGACAGAAAGTGTGAGCCATCAAAACAGAGCAGGAGTGAGGGAGCACTGAAGCAGATAGGGCCCATGGGAGCCAGTGAGAGAACAAAAGCGGCCCTTCTGCTAATTGACTGCAGAATTAGCCCCATCTCCCCCAGTGGGACTGTGGGAGAACAGCAGCAGATGGAGGCACACTGGACACCGGAGCAGAAAAAAGGCCTGCAAAAGCTGCTGTGAAGCTGCCCACATTTGTGGGTCACAACACCGCAACACGTTCCTTGTTTAACAGGACATGGGCAAGCACATAGAAAAGACTGAGAGGGCTGGAGCAGATTAAAAAAAAGGTCAAAAGAGAAGGTTGAGACTACTGGATGAGGGAGGGAAAAAGAAAGGAGAGAAGATGGGGGAGGGCAAAAGTAAGGTTATTATTTTTATCATTCATAAGGTAACTTCACACCCTGGAAGTGTAATGTGCAATTTCACTGTCACAAGCCAAACATTAACAGCTGTTTGAGAAAGAAATCTTCAGATGTATTGATAATAAAGATAGCTGAAGCCCACATGTCATCATTTTTTATTAAACTCAACTGTGATTGCAGGTGTTGTTATTAGTAGTAGTTTATTCGTTTTTGTGTTTTGTTTTGTTCACTCTCAAACTGACTGAACCTTTGTCACAGGCTGGCAGTATATGTATTAAGCTTTGCATGCATCTGAAGCTTTAAGACAAATGTTTGCCTTTATATTGCACTTACATTTCTGAAAAAATAGGAAGGATGTTACACTCTCCAGAGTTATAATAGCCTCAAAACCTAACTACAATAACTTCTCTAATGACAGTGCTATAATTAAAGCTGAAAAACTATTAAATCATATGATATTTCAGGCGGGACTGCTATGATTTTGCCAAATCTAGAGATGAATCATGGGCTATATGAAGTTTAACCAAAAGGTTTACATTATAAAAGATGGCCCACATGAGGATACGCCCTGGCATCTTGTTTTATTATGTAAAACCAGGCAAATGTAAATATCATTTGGACTAAGTAAACAAAAAGGTGTTTGGGCCTCTAACAAATCTGTTTAACCTAGAAACATGTGACAAATTAAGAGAAAAACCAGAATAAATGAATGGTCTCTTCCAGGATAACAACTCCCCCATCCATGGGGCACGAGGGGTCTCTAAATGGTTTGATGAGTATGAAGATGATGTGAATCGTGGCCTTCACTGGATCTCAGCCCAGCTATGAGAGATTTTAAACAGACATGTTTGACAGTGCTCTACACCACAATCAAGACACTTTATGTTGTTGTTGTTTTCTTTAACACAGTATGCCACCTGTCAGTGTATCTACTGCTCTGTCAGGGAGAGGGACATGTTGTGCTTATCAGTATAATTGCAAAGTTCATTACATGCAGGTACTGGCAACAGTTCTTTCAGCAAAACCTGCATGTAACAAACTCTGTACATTTGCTTAAAAAAGCTGCTAAAACACATAAATACATACATTAATATGTATTTTCTTGGATCTTGGTGTTTTATAAACATCCCAACAGTAAAAAAAATCTAATATAAACTACACTGTCATAAATCATGTCAAGTTTCAGAGCTTAAATAAGTTGTTAAAATCTGAATCAATACCTCCCCAAAAGCCAGGTTCCAAAACCCTGATAAAAGGATGGATGACAGTCATACACACCACACACTCACACTATACCACCCTGCATAAACAAGTAGCTACTGTTACTATGAAGTTGAATTACACTGCTCAAAGAATTTTTTGAAACTGCCAAAAGCAGCCATTCCTTTTTCTGTGGATTACTCTGAGGAATGTATTTACAGTTTCTTTCTCTCATATAAAGGCTGTATGGAAATCAGAGGACTACAGACAGCACTCATAGGCTGTTTTGAAATTCAAAGAAGGTAGTGAGTAAAACTATATTGTCCTTTTGAAGATGCAGAAGGATGCTTTCCTTTCTGCACTGCACCATGACTGTCATAGTAATCTGATATGACAAATTCACATACAGTGGATTAGCTGCTGGTGGTGAAAGCCAGAGCGGTTAATATTTGTTGATGTTGCTTTTATCCAGCAGGTCTGGTGTCCCTGGGCTGTGGTTACCCTGATGATGAAGACAGGAAAGAGAGAGGAAAGGAAACAAAAGGGAAGGGAAGGAAACAAATAAAGAAATTGATAAAAAGGAAAGGAAAGGAAACAAAAGAAACAAAAATGTAAAAAAAAAAAAAAATCTCTGGGCCACTGGGCCTGCTCATCACTTTGCTTGCTGTCAAAATCTTTGATGTTTCTCGACTCTTGATGTCAGGGGCTATGAAAAATGCTTAGCTCAATTTAAGCCTCTCGCAAAAAAGGGCTAACAACTGTAATTAAATCATTAAATTCTTGTCTACGCTTCACAGAGCATAGAGAAAATTAACTTCCCACCAACCTCATTTTCTACTTGAACATGAAATAATGATTTTTTTTTTCTCAAGCTCATATAATTACAAAGCTAACATCTGATAGAGTCAGCATCCAGGGGGGATTATTACATGCATGAGTATTAGACCTCATTACCAGCTTGACTGCAAAATTATTACATCTTGTAATTGGATGGTGAGATTTATACACAGATTGGCCGGGTTTCTGTAAGATTGTAATTACAAGCTTCATTGGTTTGCTACTTATCGGAACTTCACAGAGAAAACAACTGGTAAAATGAAATGAGCATTTCATTAACCTATCGGCTTATCAGGGGAAAAACCTGTGTAACGTTCATGTATGCATTAACATAAATAGGATCATTCATTCTGCCGCCAGATAGCCTGGGTTGGAGTTCTTTTTTTTTTTCAAGCAATGAGGGTGGAGGGATAGAGAGAAAAAGGATGATTGTGGTGGTGGTGAGGGTTTGATTGCAGCCGGGGTAGGAGGGGAGGAGACTGGTAGCAATATTCATTCATTTTCACAGAGTTTATTTAACCTTCATAATCCTGTGTTGATGGGGAAAGGAGGGAAAAGGGACACAGAGGGGGAAGAGCTGGAAAGGGAAAATGAGAAGGGGCGGGGTGCAAAGGGTGAGGGGAAAAAGGAAAAAAATAATAATAAATTTGTTGTCCAACGTTACAAGGGATGAACTCAATATATCTATTACTTAAAGACTAACTAACTGTGAAAGTACTCATTTCACGAGAGACGAGGCAGTGAGCTGGCGGGTACTCGTGGGGCTCTGAGGTGGCTTCTCTTCCCCTCCTCTCTCTCTCTCTCTCTCTCAGCTTTGATGTTTCCCCTTTCACTGTTAACAAACTCTGGCCGTGTTCCCCTCTTGCTCAAACACAACGGCAGGTGCAGATTGGATGCCCACATAAATAACCTCCTCACACAATGACACCAGGGGATCGATCCAGATTTTGATGGGTGCCGCTGCACATACAAAAGTAGTGTGTGTGTGTGTGTGTGTGTGTGTTAAGATGGGGTGAGCGGAAAACAAATGGGGATGAGCAGAATGGGGCAGAAGGAAAGAAAGTGGAAAAGGGGGGTAACAAGAACTATAGAGGGGCAGGGAAGAGGAGGAGGGGGGTATAAAATGGTTCAATTACAAGGCGAACACTATTTCTCTCTTCTTAACAAGAGATTTCATGGTGTGGGCCAGTGTTTGGCAGAAACAGCTGAGTGCCACTAATGCTAAAGCATTACACTGCACCAGATCAGCTGGCCCCTTTTGAGATGGCAGTCAGTTGTTATTGAACTTCATTGTCCTGATTGTTTTTTGTTTGTTTGTTTGTCCGCTGGGACCACTGATGCTTCAACATGGATGTGATGTAAAGGAAAAAACACTAGAATCAGCATCATCAGTGCATTACTCCTTAAATGTTTTTTAAGGATTTCGCAGCTGAACCTTTCCTCAGTATGTGCAGACCATGCGCTTTATTTGCATTGGTAACATCATCCAATCAGATACCTTGCTAGTATAATTTCTAAAAAGAAATTCACTTTAATTGGCTGCCCAACACACCAACATGAAACATATGATACACAAGATTATATAGTGCATTTTCTCATTATGAGCCACCACTGCAATTAAAAACTACTTTATAGTCCATTTTCATTCACATTTGCCTATCATCAACTCGGAAGCTTACTTATCATGTTATATTTTGTTTAACTTATCATGTTATATTTTGTTTGTGAAATCTTTAAATAAACAACATTGAATTTCTATGAAAGTTTATGTAGTAGAGTATTTATTGGTCATTTGTAATGATGATGATGATGATGAGTTTTGAATGGCGCATATATTAACCAATGGACATCTTTTTTTTCTCCCTTCATGAACCAAACTTCTCCAAGCTAATGTCTTGAGCACGACCAAAAGACATAATAGGGCTGTATACTCTGGCACACTCAACCTGTACCTTTTGCAGGTCATGTCTGGGTTCGCCATGGTTGTCTAAACAGAGAAAAAGAAGATTTCATGTTGTTTGTTCTTGCCCAGCCACATGGGAGGATCTAATCTGTGCCACAAAGAGCTAATCTAGTACACCAATAGCCTGTAAATGATTTTGGAGCTCTGTTTTTTAGGGTGTCTGCCCTCAAACCACCCCACCCCCTCCCCAGGTCACCATGTCTATAACTCACCACTGCATAAATGAATTTGACAGACTGCTGTTTTCATGTGTGACCCATAACACTGAAGCCTAGAAGGTGGGGCCAATAGTTAACCTACTCAGCAACCATGATGACATCAATAGTCTAAATTCAAATAGTAGTTTCTGGCTCCACAGATGTCTAGAACACTATTCTGTGACAGAAACTGGCTGGGTATACTAATGGAAGGTTTGTTGTCCATCGGTGTAATGTTAAATATGAATGAACTCTGTATTTTTTACTAAAACAAAATGCATTTATTTCTAAACTTACTACAACAAATTGCAAGAGAAATATTTGTTTTTCAGCAACCACCAGACGGTAATGTTTTAAAGGTTGGGCTCTTATTTTTTCCTTTCTTTTTACAGGGATGTTACCAGGAAGTGAAACCCCCAAACAGCTAAACAGAACCAGTGTGATGGGTGATCAAGGTGATAGCAGTTTTGCTGGAGTGAGAGGCCAAAACATCCCGGGGAGCATGTCCAGCAACATAAATATTGCAGGATTCAACTACTATCTGTAGTTTGTACAAGGAAACACCAAAGCACAACATGAAAACTGATGAAAGAAACAGCCTCATTAAAATTCCATGTGTCATACTGTCTGTTGATCATTTATGTATAAGTCTATCCTTTACACCACTATCAAAGGGTATAATTTCAAAAGAATACTTCAGCGTAGTCAAATCATTTTTTCCCCAAGAAGGCCCTTTATATAAAATTCAATTAACTTAGTTGATAAATAAATGTGGAAATTGTATCATCTGAGAGCAGATTTGCATGCTGCCATTTTTTGCCATTCCTGAGGAAGCAAATAAACATCTGAAATGGAAGATTCTTTTGAATATTGCTAAGCTTCAGTGTTTCAAACCAATGTTTGAGTCTCCCTAATTTGGATTTAGCATAAAATTATATGTGAAACAAAAACACGACTCTGATATCACTGTTCTCTTTGTCCAAAGTCTTTTTTGTACATCTCACATTTACTGTACTTTGCATACATCTGCAGCTGAATTCTGGAGATGTGTATGCACATTACAGTGTTATCTAGAAGTGTGAGGCTACGTACCCGTTGGCTCGCTAGAGTTTGGGTAATTTTCCATGAAGACTTTACATGTAATGGATTGAGTTTTTTGTATTTTATTCCTAGAATGGTTAATTAGATCCAGCGGTCTTGGCTGTTCTACATGCAACAAGTTTATATTCAATATACTGAAATGACAATAATATTTCAATTTCAAACAGAGACAGGGAAATACTTTCTTCTTAAAACCCATAGATGAAATTATCCTTGAGGTCACTCACTGTAATTGCAAATCACTAAAGTTTCAAATGTAGATGTATCATTAAAAATAATATGCACACGCATGTGAATAATAATATAGTTTAACAAACAGACTAAGCTAAATACATGTCAAATATAAATGCTTCCATCTGTTCTTAGTATTAATTCTCTTAGGTAGGTAGCACAACACTCAACACAACACACTCAGTTCAGTATAATTAAAAGCCTTTTAAGGCCAGTAAATGCTGCATCCTCCTTTTCCCCCTCTCCCTGCATCAGTCTTCCTCTCCTTGGCTAGCTTTAGCTATTCATTAGCTCCAGCCCCTATGGCAATGAGAGTCTTTAACCTCCATTAGATCTAATGTTGATATGTTTCCCCAGCAAAGAGCCAAAACAATTAACACCCCTTCTCACATTTCTCTCCCTTTGGCCCCTAACCACATCAAAATCTGGGCCCACCCGTTCATTACCCACTCCTGAGAATGCCCTTGGGGAGGAAAAAAAGTAAGATCTTTGGCTGTTGTCTTTTGTATGGTATGTAGAAGCCAGAATGAATTAAAAGAAACTTGTCAGCAGTAATGAAGTGCTGTTTTCCCTACTCTTGATGAGGTAAGACCTTCTGTGCTTAGTGTTTGTTCTAGTTTTTTTTTATATCTTTATTATACCTTCAGCAGCAGTGGTGGTAGTAGTAGTGTTTTTGCTGCAGTAGCTCATCATTGTTGAATTGCTGTACCAGGGATTGTTGTACTCTTTCAAAGAGTTACTTTCACCAACTTGGACCTATTTCAGCCCAAAAATAAAACACAAACTGTTATTTTCCACATAGCAAATTTCCAGTGAAAGGTCATGCCCCTCAGGTTATGTTCTTTATCAACATAATGAAGAAAGGCTAATAATTAGCATATGTCAAAAAAGTACAACATGTTGACACTCAGCACATCAGTGAAATGTTTGCCATTAGTGTGTTTCATTTGTTGTTTGCTACAGTATCTGCTCATGGCAGCTAAACAGTGAGTGTTTATGGTTATGTTGATGAATGCATGGCACTTGGATAAGGTTAGGCAAAGATTAGGTTCTAAAATTTTATTCAAAACTAACTTAAAGGATGAGACACACTGTGGTTATGTTATGAAACCAAAACAACACAACATGTATTGGTGTAATTGGAATGCAAGTCATGTTACTTACAGTAGCATAGCTAACTTTAAGCATTTATGAATCTCTTTTTAACAGCATGCAAGTCTCATGGTTGTCTTGAATGCAGCTTGAATTAACTGAGCTAATGTGTAAACACTATTATCCATGTGATGCTCATCTCATTTCAAATATATGCATAAATTCAATGATATGCAAAAAGGTTACAACTGCAAAATTACAGGTATGTTTCAAGCATGACAAGTGGAAGGCTGATCAATGATCAAGAGACAAACACAAGAGAAAAAAAAGTATGTGAATCGTATTCATGTATATTTGAAACCCCAATCAATGTGATGTAAAAACATTTTTAGTATTATAAATAGGGAGACTAGTCAGATGAATTAAAACGTATTACAGTTTACTACTTGTTGCAGGATTAAACATGTACCGCATTATTGAAACTAAAAAAAAAAACGGTTTAACATTTGGTAACAGTTTCTGCCCAGAAGCTCTTTGTCAAGCTAAAACTGGGATACACCACCCCTCCAAGGGTTTATCTGTCAAGTGCAAACATCTTGACCTTCTCAGACCCCGAATAACCCGTTTTACTATCCAGGAAATTTTTGTTTCTTTACCAAGGTGTGGTACAGGCGTGTGTGTATCAAATGTCTCACAATAACACCAGCGGACTCTAACCCACCGCTAAATAGTTGAGTTGCTCTGACGCAGTTCACAGAGTGCATTGGAGCCAGCTCATAAGTGTGTGCTTGTTTGTGTGCGGCGTTAAAAGGAAGAGGTCTAACAGTTGCATAGGTCTATTGATATCATTGATATTCATCTAATCTCCTCTCTTCAGGGGGAAACGGGGTTTTGATTTCAACACTTAATTTGATAATCTGTGAGAAAAGCACAAATGCGACATTCTGCAGATTCTTAACCTTTCCTCAACTTTGGCACTCCCAGAGGCAGGAAAGCAGTATCTTTCACCATAGTTATTAGTTCACACAGACACCCTTGACCTCTGCAGTGGTAGCCAACTGTCAACATAACTGTGTTATTGTAGTGCACATTCACTCTTTGACTTCTGTTGAAATCATTCACATCTATGTGTTGGCCAGCTTCCTAGAGTTCAAGCATATATCAGCTGAATATAAATAACAGGATCCAAGACTAACATTTTTGTTTTAAACAATATAAATTCCATAACATGTTCTTAATTATTTATTTATTAGTTTTACTTTTGTGGCTGACATTTTAATCAAAAGTTAAAAATGCATGCCTTTTATAGCAGATTGCAGCTTCGGTCAGGTGCTACAAAGCAACACATATTTTATTAGTTATGACAGACATTTACATCGGTCATAAATCATAACCCATAGATTGTTATGGTTTGGAAAGCACTGGCACTGTTTTGATATAAAGCACTTTGTAAAACTGTGCTAAAGACTTGACAGAATACTTGAAATATGTGTGAAGAAGATGTACAGTAGTCATACTGTACTACTTAACATTATTTCTGCTTTAGAGTAATGATAAAAGTTTCTGTATTTCAAAAGACCAACTGACAATATGCCTGCTCAGAGAATGAAAGAGAAAGAGAGAGAGAGCAATATACTTTGAGCTCTCCTTTCATTCTTTCTCTTTATTGGGGGATATTACAGGTGACACTTTGGCTATAGTTCCCATGCCACTTTACATAAATACATAAATGTATAACATATCAATAACATATAAACAATGTGGCCATATTTTTTTGCAGAAGGTATCTAAACCTGTTGAGATAAAATCCGTGACAGATAATTGTAAATGCACAGAATGGGCTACTGAGTAAAAAAAAAACAGAACTTGCTGTGCCTTAATGTGGCCATTAAGGCATAACAGCTTATGAAGAGCCTGCTGCAGATTTACATGATAAAACTATGTGATTTCAGAAGCCTGAGGGTTTTCGTTCCTTTTACAAAGGGAGGGAGTAGGAAAGCTTCCTTAAGTTATGACTGTACGTATAGGTTACGTGTGCGCGTGAACGCGCGTGCGCGCCACACGTCGGCGGATACAGATGGTGAAAGCCCATCTGTTTCGAGACAGTGTATTAGAGGGGAGCGTGGTGTTCACGAGTTTTAAACAGGGGTGGAGGACGGCGACAGGATCCTCTCTCTCCCTCTCTCTCACTGAGTTGAAGCTGAGGAGCTTGGTGGTAATGAGAGTTTAACAAGCCCCAATAAATCTGTTAACGCTTGGTGGCATAATCTAATGTTCTAATAATAATAATATTAATAACAATTATTATTATTATTAATACATGACAGCATACCTTTATTTTAATGTCGGTAGTCAAGTCCAGTAAATTTTGATTTTATTAATGTATTATTATTATTTTAATTTCTCATCAATGCCCCCCCCACCAACCCACTTTAACCATCACATTGAGCCCCTGCACACATTTCCAGCGGCTTATCACCATTGCCATGCCTCCCCTCCCTTCTGATGTGTTATCCAGATTACCATCAGTGCCCCTTAGATATTTTTAACAGATCCTCTGCGCTCGGCAATATCCACTCGCAGCCATCTGGTGCAGATCAGAATCTACTGACTGCTTGGGCTTCAGTCGTTAAGGTATTAAATCTAGAGCTACAAAATGCTCACATTTGACTTGGGATGTGGGTGATATAAGAATCGAATCAAATAAAAATGGAACTGTTAAAACATGACACCCTCCACCACCACCACCACCACCACCCGCCCCGAGCCACAAGAGCAAAGCAGAGGTTGGTGTCCGAGCCTTTTCTTTTTCTGAACTGGAAACTGGATAAGCGGTTCAAGAGGAGGTGACCAAACGCTACAACACCATATGTACTTCCTTATTTATTTATTTACATTCAGCTCTTGTGGAATTCTATTTTTCCGTTTCTATAAGAAGAAAAAACTGTCTGTATAAAGGCCTATGTAACGATGAAACGCTACAGTTCTGTGCTTTTTTAAGAATTCAACATGTTTAACTTATAGTGAACTGGTTTCGGATTATGGCGCTAACTTTGTCTTCTTTTTACTTAATGTGCTCAAAGAATTATCACGCAATTTGAATAGAAAATTGGATGAAACAGAATCGGAAAGTCAAATGTGGGTGGATAATATTTTGGCAGCGTGTAGTGGGACCTGCAGATGTTGGACTTGTCTCTATCTTGTCCTCCTTCCTTTTCACCCACAACAAGAATTAGTGAAGTGGCTCTGTTGTTATAAAGGACAACAGCAATCTGGTCGAACACACACACAGACGCACGCGATGATCTAGCCTATTAAACCTTTAAGAAAAAAAAATCTAATGCAACTAAAACACAACTCAGTAAATACAAACATAATCAATTAATTTTCAGGAAAGATTTGCATTTTTTTTCTGAAATGTTGTAACGTTTGGAAGTAAAGTCTCTTTAAATGATCTGTTTAATTTTATCGCAGTTACACAAAAATATAAATTAGTGAGAGACAATTTATTAAAGTGTTTATTTAGCGATTTAATTAAAACCGTTTTTAAATGTCCTATCATAATAAACTCAATGAAACGATTAGGTCCCTTTAACACGTCCATAAGTTTTGAAATGAAGAAGAGTGAAAAGAATAAATCCAACTTGGAGAAAGAAACTTTAAAAGTAAATGCACTGTTAATTAAATACACGCACCGACAGCTCGTGATAGCAAACTCCTTCTAACGGGTTTACTTCCCCCTGTGTCGGACAGCTGTAAAATCGTGTGTGACAGGTTGTCATACAACAATCAAAGCCTTCGGTGAATGGACTCTAATGCTTGAACATTTAACATACAATAAGTACAAACACGGAGGGAGAGGGGGGAGAGAGAAGGGAGCGGGGAGAGGGAGGGAGGGGCAGAGGGAGAGCGGGGCCCCAGCCAATGTGCTCACTCTATATTCACATTATCCACATTGCTCCGAACGAGGAGGAGCTTGCAGGCTCAAGTAGGGGATGCCAATCAAAGCATCAACTTCAAATTGTATCTGAGAGATCAGCCGGGAGACCTCAGGGCCAGGCGCGTCAGTCGGAGCGCAATTGTTGATCAGATCACATCCAGCGGACTTTGCGCGAGAAAAGACAGGAAGCCGAGATTTAAGAGCGGGTTGTTTTTTGACTGCATACCACTGTATGTCTGTAGTAGCTGTGACTTTGGCTTATACACCTTCCCTTCTCTCCTCCGGGTACTTTTTTTTGGTCTTTTTTCCTCTCGCATACCCTTTTTACCCACACTTTGTCGGACGCTACAGCTGTGCGACAGTTCGGCGGTGGAGATGTCTTTCCCGCAGCTAGGCTACCCGCAGTACTTAAGTGCCTCCCAGGCGGTGTACGGGGGCGAGCGGTCACGTCAGTGTTGGGCATGTACGCCAACCCGTATGCACACAACTACAGCGCTTTCTTACCTTACACCAGCGCGGACTTGGCTCTTTTCTCTCAGATGGTAAGGTTAAATGTTGTTTTATTCCCTTTGAAAAGACTGGCGTGGCACAGATGTTTGTTGACGCTCGGCTTAGTGTCCATGTGTGAAAATCCACAAGTTAGCGTTTATCTCAATACGTGAAAATGCATTTTAAAATTTAGATATTTTTTTAAAGTCCATTAATAATTATGAGTCTATATTTTTGTTCGATTTTTGACAAGACATTGGCTGAATTCAGTGTTTATCTGAGCTAGTGATGTGAAAAGTTTGACCGGAGATGTTAAGAAAAAGAAAGAAAAATATGGCTTGAAGTAGTTCATGTTGTAACATGTTGTATGCATATGAATAAAATATATGATTATTAACTCATGCAGATAAAATGATTGCAAACGAAGAAAACGTGCAATGGCTTTGCGTTTTTTTCAGACACGATGGGAATAAAAAAAAAGTTTCTTCTTAGTCTGCTCCGGTCAGTTATTTGATCAGATGGTTAGAAATCATCTTTACCGTCGAACAGACTATAACACACTGTGTTATAACTATGCAGCAGGTTTTCATCTTAGAGGCGTTTTTATGTTCTGTGGTATATCATCCTGTCATTCATGGTCACGTGGATTTTTACTGTGCCTACATGAATAATTGTCAGCCATTTATTGGCCTAAAATACCCCTAGTGATAATAATTATTTTGTTAATGAGTGGGCTAATGTGTGGTCAGGTCCATAGGCAGTGAGTATTGCACTAATGCGTTTTATTATCCCAAACCCTCGTTGGTTGCTTGAAAGGATCGTCAAAATCAAGTAGACATGAGACAAGGGATTAAATTCAGCACGAACGTACACGAGGGGCATGTCGGGAAAACTTATCATAGGCCTTCAAATTGTTTTGACATACTTGAAGAGTGTGGAGGGGAGTTTGGCGACACGAAATCCTGCGTGGCATCTGTGTGTTCCCAATAATGCAACGATCTCTCGTCCTGCCCACTGCATTTGTTCGATTATTAAAGTGACATTTTCTGAAATATGTTTGTCAATGACAGGACCCTGCCTTTCAGTGAACAGCCTGGCTGTGAAAGCGCAGGTGCCGCAGGCCTAGCATGTGGTATGTAGCAAGTTGAGAAGCTTATTTGTGGGAAGCTCGGGTTCAGGTGCAGCTGGAACTCTTGGAGTCTTTAATAGAGGCCATTTCACTCCTTTTGAATTGAATTACAGCCAAATGCATTTGAGCAACACTGTGAAGCATAATGAATTTAATTTGTTAACCAGTGTGTCAAACTGCTATTGAATGGCCTCACTGTAACGCGCTGTTCTTTATTAACTTTCAAGGGATCCCAGTATGAACTGAAGGACAGTCCAGGCGTCCATCCTGCCAGCTTCGCTGCGCACACCTCGCCGGCTTTCTATCCATACGGCCAGTTTCAGTACGGGGACCCAGCCAGGCCCAAGAACGCCACCAGGGAGAGCACTAGCACCCTGAAAGCCTGGCTTAATGAGCACAGGAAGAACCCGTACCCAACCAAAGGGGAGAAGATCATGCTGGCCATCATTACAAAAATGACGCTGACGCAGGTCTCCACTTGGTTTGCCAACGCCAGGAGGAGGCTCAAGAAGGAGAACAAGGTGACCTGGGGAAGCCGGAGCAAAGAGGACGGGGAGGACGGTAACTTGTTTGGCAGTGGAGACGAGGCGGAGAAAAACGAAGACGAGGAGGAGATTGATTTGGAGAGCATAGATATAGACAAAATCGACGACAACGACGGAGATCAAAGCAACGAGGATGATGATGACAAATCAACGGAGGGGAACAGAGATCACAGGGGCGGCGTTGGTGCAGGGGGAGAACTGGACAGCTTGGAGAAAAGAAGGGCCTTCGCCCTGCAGGCCCATGAGGCCTTTGACAAATCTAAGAGCACAATTTCAGTTCACCCAGGGAGTAAGGAGAACTCGGACGGTAATAACAACAACACCACAAGAGTTTTCTCTCCGGACAGACCCGGGAGCTTTCCTCTCCCTTCTAACAATAAGCCTAAAATATGGTCTTTAGCAGAGACCGCTACTAGTCCCGATAGTTCATCTCAGAAACCCACGTCCCCTTGTGGCCCAGCGTCCACCACTCACCCACCAACCCCCCACCACCAGATCCAAACCCATCCGGCCTTCCTCCCCAGTCATGGACTGTACACCTGCCAGATTGGAAAGTTCCATAACTGGACGAATGGGGCTTTCCTGGGCCAGAACTCCCTGCTGAATGTGAGGTCGTTTCTGGGAGTAAACCACCACCACAACCACAACTTGACTGGTGGGAGTGTCGCCGGTAGCAGCTGCAGCAGCGCTTAGCAATGACAGCAAGGCCCCACCAGAGACCCACAGTCCTAAGCACATAGGTAGGATAACATCCATTGCGCATGCACATGCACATGTTCAGATTGCCAGCGCTAAGCATTTTATTTTGAGTGGAACCTACTCTACCTACCTATTTTTAATGGTGGAACTCGTGGATGTTGAATTTAGTAAAGGACACATCGATTGATAGGCCTAGTCTATTCCACATGCCACTGTACTTATAAGTGTTTTTGCTTATTTCCTTTTAAGACCATGAAAACGGTGTAAGGTCTGATTCACCTCCGGCACAGACATTGAAGTCTTCCTTTCGAGCCATCCATGACAGGTGAGGCATGTTCTTTACTTTTTTTTTTTTTGCTCTGGCTAATAGTAGAAAGCACGTAGCCAAAAGAAAAGGATCAGTCGCAAGCTTATATTACATGATTCAAATCAAATGCTAGGGTTATTGCATTCATCCAAACATAATATCAAAATAAAGCATAGACAATTAATTGATATGGACGTCATGGAAGGCCTTGGATCTTTATGAAATTATAATTACACTGATAATAAAAATCCTAAGCATAGAAAAACGGAAGCGAACTGTTTAACCAGTTCCAGTGCCTTACGTCTGGGTAGCTCTGTTAGGTGTGTTTTAACAGGTTTTTCTTCTACTTAAAAATATAATAATAATAATAATAATAATAACAATAATACCAGAGCAGAATAAAATAAGCCATGACAAATAAAGCACTGTTTGCTTTGCGGGTGACAGAGGTCTTGACTCCCATCCCACACCCCCTTTAATTCCACCCCTCTGGGGAGAGTGTGGCTACTTATCAAGTCACCGAGTAAAACGGGCTCTGTCTGGACTGTGTGCTTTCCCTAAAGACCCATGGGAGACCCAGAGCCCAGGGGAGTGCTCTTACCGTAAGGGGGGAAAGTTTACCTCTGTTTCAAGTATTACAAAATACTCTTTCTCTTGATTCAACAGTCCAATACAAATAATAAGCATTTATGTGATTTATGATCGTTGGTGATGGCTGCGTAACGAGGATTTCTTTTTCCACACACTAAAATATTTTAGAGCTCTAAAATAATAATTAACAATGCATTATTATTATTATTATTATTATTATTATTATTATTCTAGAAATGTACGCTATTAATTGGGGAGGCTTTTTAAAGCAAGACTGCAATCTGTTTCAGATCAGAAGTGTTCAGCCAGACACTTGAAATGCATATTGAAACCCGCTGTCCAAACACGACGGGGGTATTTATCTACCTCTCTGTATTATTCTTTATCCAGATCCTCTCTGCCTTCCAGCGCCAGGAGTCCCCAAGACGCCACGCAACGAGTCCTCACTGCTCTGTCCTCGGCTTGATCAAGAGATTTTTTTTTCTTCTTCGTGCTTGAATAAAAAAAGAAAAGGAAAGAAACAGAAAAATAAGACTTTACACTCCTTTAAAAGGACAAAGAGAAATAATAATGCAGCGTAGCATTCAGTCGGTACAGAACAAATGGCGTAATTTGGTAATATCCTGTGGATGGATGGATTACTTCCTCTATTGTTGTGTAGCCTATAATCGCGCCTATATGTTACTCTCTTTCTCCCCACTTTGCCCAGACAGTTTGGGACCTTTTGGTAGGCTTTTTACTTTATTATTACTATTATTATTATTATTGTCTCTATCTTGTTTTGGTGTCCACTCTTTAATGTAAATACCAAGTGATTTAAATTTGTAAATAGGAAGCGTTGAAGGAATTTGTCCAGATCGTATATTTTGCCTAATAAACTAAATGAAATTATAGAGAGCTCAGTAATTTTTATTTCACGAACTGTGGGAATGGGAGTGGAAAAAATATTGGCAGTCTGCAACCAAGCTTAATTTTATTCAAGTTTGGGAGGACAGCAGCGTGGATGCATTGAGGTGCTAATAAGTGTCCAGATGGTTGCTGGTGACAGAAAATGGACAGGAGCAGCTGGGAAGGTCATTAAGTAATAATATGGGAACGCCCAGTCCAAACAAAATCAAATGGTTAAAATCTAATCTGTCAGAGAGAGAAGTCGATTCGAAGATAAATTATTAATATTTTCTTTTTTCTGGGGGGAGGAGAAGAAGGCTGACATTGTGGACCCCGCCTGTGGAGCAGGGTCAGTGTTTTGGGGTCCTGTCTGTTCCGAGGACCATGGGGATCATTAGCCTAGAAAAGCAGCTTCTTTGCTTTTCAGTCGGTGACCACAAGCAAATATTGACTTTTCACAACAGCTTGTTGGGGTTGAAACATAATAAGAGGAAAATGCAATAATTAGCTGGGATTTGGCAAAATGTGTGCATTATATTTTTCTCTTTTTTCGTTTGATTTACATGAGCCTAGAATCCAGTTCTTTTTTGTTAATGAGTTAGTTCTTTTTACCATGTTATAGCCTGATTCAAAACAATTCCACACATAAAATTTTTAATCTTTGTCCTAAATTAACAGCTATATTGTGAGAAAATGTTCAGCCTGAGTTAAGACATCTGAGTAAATGATAGTAAGCTGTGCTGTTCCGCCGTGCGTATGATCTAAGTGGCCCTAACCTGTAGAGGTACTTAGGCACATCTGTTTTGCAATATGATAGCGACCTCTATAGGCGAGGGAAAGCTCACTAAAGACTGGGACAGCTTTCAGCCTCCAACATGAAAATACTTGCACTATAACTGTACTATTGCACACAATGCACAACGTGCTTTATGGTTTGATTCCAACTCTTAGCAGGACTGTGCTGTCATAGTTCTAGAGGAACACACAAAACCAAAAGAGAAAAGTATTTGTGGGAAGACTATGACACCAAGTTCAGGTAAAACATTAGACATCTAGAAACATATCGTTATTATTAGTATTAGTGCTATTAATTCATTAGGACCCAAAATAATAGTTCATTTCAAATTCTAATGTACAATAAGTCCTTTGCTGTTTGTAAAGGCAGTATTTTTACCGCTTGAAAACCCTGCAGAGCTTCCAAATGAAGGCATTACAAATAATTGTACAAGTCTATAAACGTTACAGCATCGTGCAAAAGGGCAACAGTGATTTCTTCTTCTTCTTCTAAATGCTCGGTAAACGTTGACTAGACCATATCTGGGTGGCAGAGGGGGACGTTTATGCGCATAAATCTGTGTCACTTAAACGGCCATGCGCTAAACAGTGGCGCAGTGGAGGGCTGTGTTGAAAAATTAACAAAGGTCACGGAAGGCTCTGCTGATCGGAGCGGGTTCATTCAGCTGTTATAGTTACATCTTACATAGATACATCCTTTACCTTACAAATGCGTCATAACACTGTATGCAAAGAGGTTTCTTTTAATTCCAAAATCACAATTATATGATTACTCCACCAAGGACATTTAATATGCTGGTGTCAATATTAACTTAACAGTCACCTTTTTGTTTCCTTCTCTCTCCTTTTTGCAGCACTGTTGGTACAGAAAAATTGCACTGTGTGGTGATACAATGGGTCCTAGCCCTGTTATTAAGTATTGCTTGGTCGAAATTAGAATCAAATTAAGCCATGAGGAGCCCGAACTGACTCTTATCAATTTCACTTATGCTACAACACGTGCTTTGGCAATAATGATTGTAATATGGCCGAGGAAAAAAGGCAGGTGTGTAAATTTCATATCCCCCTCCCTTCCTCCCTCCACGCTCCATTTGCACATGACATCCTCTCATGAGCTGGCTTTTGGGGCTAAAATTAAATAACCTTTCGGTGTCCCATTTATTTCTTTTGTACTGACACAGCGTGAGGTTAGTGCAAAGGCGTTAGCTGCAGGCCATAATATTGTGTTTCCATAATATATACAAAATTATTCATTTAGTAAGTGGATGTACAGTGGATTGTCTAATGGGTAATGAGCAGAGTTGGAGCTGATAATTAGGCTGTCACTTCCAGCCATTTTTTCCCCGGACGCCCTGGGCCAGGGATGTAGGGGAGGAAAAGAAAATAAAGACCATGACATGAAAAAGAAGAGTAGATAAATGAATTAAATGTAAATATAGAGCTAGAGGATAATGCTCTTTGGTATTTCAGAGGTAAATACAAAATACAATGAGATTTTTAAAACACTACAGTCATTGTCAGACTCAGTAACTAATACTTTTATTATGGTAATTGCTCTATAATGGCTAGAGTGATAAGTTCATTACTATTCAAAATAATAACTACCATACAATCTTTCATAAATCCATTTACCCGCCACCAGAATAAAATTAGGTTGTTTGCTGGAATTAAGAAACACAACGCATCAGAACTAGTTCCAGTAAAATCTGAAGGGCCACATCTCTTTGAGTTTTTGTTATGTTCAACTGAGGCCTGAGAGCCAAAACCTATTCTGGAGATGTGTGAATTGTGGCTCATGCAAAGACAATAAGTTGTTGACCTTAAAACAATTTAGCATTCTGTCACAGGCTGTGGCCCCCCGTAATACCGCAGTCTTTTGTTGGCAGACAAGGACCATCTCCCCCTGCAACTGAGACGTGTCACACTGTGGCAAGCCATTCATTTTAGTAGTGAATTGTATGTTGTGACGTGTGTGTATGTGTGTGCGTGTGTGTAACAGGGAGAGTGAGGGGGAGAGAAGTGAATGCATGGGCAGGAAAGTTTATCACTGTCTTGTCTTTTTTGGCAGAAGCAGGCTATTCTTACAGCAGACTTGACCCCTTGTAGTCCAACAACACAAACGTCTTTGCCTCTTTCTATCCCTTCACCCTCCTCCTCTTCCAACCCCGAATTCCCTTCAACATCTCCGTTGTCTTCTTCCAAAGATGCCCGCCTATATATGTGCCCCTCTAGTCCATTTATCTAGCTTCATGAGTGCAGCACTGTTTGAACGCTCGTACAAAAGCCATCCTGGGCCCCGGCCCTGGCCCCGGCAGGGGGATACACACAACAACAACAAGTCACAGGAGCCTAGCATCGGCGGAAAACCGCGGGGCC
>NW_018127911.1:5140036-5140293 GCF_001952655.1 Monopterus albus
ACTACTTTGCCCCTGCTTCTTGTTTCAGAAAAACAATGGCAGTAAATGGGATGGATGCTTTGGTCACAGGCTTTTCTTTCCTGGAGTGGTAAAACACGATTCTTGCAACAGGAAGCGGTTGGAGGATTCGAATGGAAAAGAAAAAACAGAGGGAGGGAGGCTCTCGGCACGGCTACACTCAAACACAAATAGCAACAAGGAACTGGTACTTGCCTGACAACTGGCTGGTTGACTGACTCGCTGCCGGTTCAACAACA
>NW_018127911.1:5140762-5142605 GCF_001952655.1 Monopterus albus
CCATGCAGACCCCTGCTGACACAGAAACCTGGCCAGGTTTATAGATATACTAGAAATAAACACGGTCTCTCGCTCATGTTCGCCTGGTTTCCTTTCATTTGGCCACTCAAAGCAACATTCTCATGTTTTGATCGGGCAAGAAAGAGAAAAGGAGATAACAAAGCAAGGCAGGGAGAGCAGTCGAGTAAAGTTTTCTCTGTCTCATTCTTTCTGACTCAGAAAAGAGCCCCAAAAATGCTTTCACTCGTCTGCTCTGAGAACAATATGCTTATTTGGATCTCAGTCAAAGCACCGTGCCAGATACTGGGGCACTAATTAGCTGACCTAATCTGGAAATATCATCCTCAAATCTGATATATCCTAGTTGAAATGGTCTATTTTAAGAGTCCTGGGCTGAACATGGAAGTTCATTATTATCTTCTTGTTTGCTACATGTTAGTTGATCAAAGTTAGTTCCATGTCTGTTGTTGATTAAAGGGTATTGACAAGGTGTAACACACACACTTAGGCGCACATGTTCAGACACACACACTTGTACTCAAGTTGTGTTTCTCTTCCATTAATGACTCCGTGCACCAATTAAAGCTGGGCTGTCTTGAGTTCACCTGATGTATTCGTACCTAGCAGCTCTACCAGAACAGAACTATATTTAGGGGAGAAGCTTGTGATCCCCCCCCCACCTCTCATACACAACCACACACACACACACACTTCATTTAACACACACAAGCATGTACCCATGCAGGATGAACACACAGAAGCACCAGTACATAGGCATACATTCCTGGTACAATCTGTTGGAGGATCAGAAATATTTGCCTTAATTATCCTTCAGTATGGATCATGTTCTTCAGTAGAGACTAGTAATGGTGAAGGTATTTATAGTCATTCATTCTCTCCCTGTAATTATGCACTTCTGAAAACTGCGGTTTTTACATTTGGCATGTGCTTGAAAACGTAAATTAGACAGACAGCACTGTTGTTGAGATCTCTTTGAAGTGAATCCCCTCCCCAAACACAATTTGATGGAAAGTTTTTTTTTTCTCTTCATTAGCAGAAAGTTTGTTTTTGGTGCTAGCTGAACAATATGTCTTCAGTATCGGTTCAGTTTGACATTGTAGTGCGGCACTGGTTTCTCTGTAACAGATGATCTGCTTTTGGCTGCAATATGCATCAAATTACAGTTTTTATTGCCCCACAAATTAGAACAATAAGATAAAAAAAAAGATCAGTGTACCAATGTGTACATTTCAGTACTGCACCAAGCCATTCATAAGCACAGGTGTCAAAAGAGTGGGTTAGCTTACTGTCAAGACAGTTGTGTGTGTGTGTGCTTACAATAATAAAATACAGGTTGACATGGCAAGGAAGCCAAGGGCCCCGTGCCCTCTTTCCAACACAAATATTTTCACAGCAACAGATAATAAAGTCTGATTTTCCTGCCTTCTTTTCTGATGTGATGCCATTGTGGTTTGGGCTAATTCCAGGGAGCTGTACAAAGAGAAGCATGGCCATCTGAAGTGTCATACTGCAGCTGTGGCTGAAGCACAGGAATTTCCATTCAGAAGAGGATGCTTCTTTTTCTCTCGTTTTTTCTGAACACATGTGCAGCACAGACAATGATATCAAATGAAACTCACCATCTTTGCCCCTGCTATTGTGAAATCCCTGTCTAACTTTTCTTTTCTACCAGTGTCTCTTGTATTGTCTTTCTTTTCACTGTAATTACAACTGTTCACTTAGAGTTTGAACGTATATTTACTGCAGTATTTACTTACTGTGCATTTAAAGAGAGCATACAAAGGCCTGGTGATTGTAATCAGGATATCTGTATGTATATATA
>NW_018127911.1:5142656-5150706 GCF_001952655.1 Monopterus albus
TTATTGTATTCAAAGCCCAAATATAACAACAACAAAACTCTTAAGTTATTTTCACTTTTACTCAGTGACATTAGTAAAGTCTGACCTGTAAGTAACATTTAAATGGTCTTATACTTGTATAGCACTTTTCTTTACATTGCATCACACTCTAAGCACCTTCACACTACTTGGCCATTCACACTCCCAAACACTCACACATTCACACATTGCTGTCATCACCGGGAGCAACTTGGGGTTCAGTGTCTTGCTCGAGGACACTTCAACATGCTGCCTGGACAAGCTGGGAATCAAACCGCTAATCCTCCGGTTACGAAAAGACCCGCTCTACCTCCTGAGCCACAGCCACCCCCAAACCAGTTGGACAAGACTACGAACACATTTAACAAGTGACCCCACCACTATTGTACAGGAACTTATTCTTATCAGCAATGGCTTTCATATATTGTACTTTGATTTTGGTTTGTGTAGTTAGAAAAGCTCCATTTTATAGAATGATAAAAAAATACACTTGGACTACCAATGACATACTTTATCTATAAAGGAACATAAAGCTACTCTACTTAATTTCATTTCACCTCCTAGTGCATCTAGTGAGACTCAAAACAAACTGACATCACAAGAGGCTCCCAACCATGATTTGCCCCTGTTTCTAGTGATGACATAAGCTATGGACGCCTGGTGGTGACCAGATGTACAAAATGCTGCCTCCAAGTCCAAAGCCAGTGTAACTGAATAACGGGTAAATTTATCAATCCAGTGAAATGCTCAATTTAACAAAACACTAATGTTACACAAAGCTCAAATTACTCCCAAACTAAAATCATGTTAATTCACTACAAAGATACAGTTGTGACCATGCTATAGGCCACTTTAATGAAAAGTCCATCTCTTGCAGGGTATAACAGATGTTTGACAATAAGTTCCAGAATTTATTTGTAAGCTCAAATTACCATCATCAGTCAGTGCTCAGACCAGGTTAGTGATACAAACACCACCTTTCAACTGCCAGTTATCAATAATTTCTACTGAAAGGAAACATAAGATATATTATACCCTCCATTCACCTGCCCAGAGCAGACAATTACAATGTCAGAAGCTGTCACCTAGAGCACAGTAGCCAGTACATCCAAAGCCAGATCACTTGCCAAAGCTGAAACAGAAGAAGAGCAGAACAAGAACACAATGTGTTGGAACTATCACTTCACACACACGCAAACCTGAACTAAACAGTGCAGGCCGGTCAACAGCCAGACTACCTCACGGTGATACCTTTCCCCTCTGATTGAACTAGAGACTCTTTCTTCACGCCTGCTTTTTCCCTGTCGAGTACCCCATGTAATGTTAACCAGGACACATGGCACAGAACACTGTGAGTATCAGCTAGCTATGTCAAATATTAACTGCAAAGCTATCCACCATAACAAGCACCGTGGTGTTGTTAATTTATGTCATGCAAATTATGTGGAAAAAGATGAGCTTTTGTTTCCTTAAACATGAAGCGGGTGATGCTTTTTAGTAAATAATTTATAGGTAAGCATTCATAGATTACTAAATGCTAGAAGCACAAAATGATACAAAAGTAGCACCAAGAAAATCACAAAGGTATGTGAGCCAGTGAAGTCAGCATTAGTATAGTGCAGCGACATATTGTCCACAAAGAATTCTGGGATTTTAAAAAAAAGTTTTTTATAAGTAACAGATACATTGTACATGGGCAAACATTTAAAGGAGATGTTGTTCAGTATGGCCACAAGACAAGGAGTTACAGATCAGATAATTTCAACATGAATAACAAAATGGCCTTCAATGTTGAAAAAACCCCTCTGTACAACAAAAATGTTTTTGGCTGCCAACAAAAAAATATCCATCTGCAAAGCCTTAAGATGTTGCATATGTATGACAGCCTTTAGATGTTAACATTTGTTTGATCACAGTTTATTAAATCACATCATGTCTTTTAACTGCTTGGCTAATGTATTCAAAGAGGAGCCTGCACAAAGGACCTGTAGCCACACATGACCTCCTCAAAATGAAGAGTATCTTTGACTGTAGTTGTAGCCACTGACATTCTATGCGTGTTATCCCTGTTGTCAAAGTAATATTCAACCACGTGCAGCATTTTTCTTTACCAGAAAGTTCATTCTGTATGCTACCAAATCTCTTGAGATCAACATGCAATATTACTGAAATAGAGAAAGTTCTGGATAGGAATACAATATGCATGAGCTCTGTTATTGAGACCATGTGAATCACACGAACAAAGAATTTTTTCATGGCAAATCATGTTCACATCAAAGTTTAAAAATACACATCCACATCTTGAGGAAATACCATCACATTTTCCCTGTGATCTGTCTGGGCACATCTGTAGCCAATACCGTCTAGCATGTGGTCAGCTCAGTTTCTACTGCGTTATCTCTGCTTCAGTCAGCAAGAACCATTGCAGTGGACCTTGGGCTGCTAGTGCAATGACTGTATGCACACACACACACACACACAAATGAATTTGGTCATTTAAGTAGGCAAACATTGTACTATATATACTCTATCTAGCATAGATATGTTTGAACATCCAGATATTCATGGATGGATACACACACATCTATTGGTTCAGAAAGCTTGTGGTCCACATCTCTTCACTGCCCCATCATGTTTGTCTCAAGACCCCCAGGTTACACCAGGTTATGTCAGAATATGGGTGATATGAAATGATAAATAAATTTTATGTCATGTTTTCTATTTGTGAAAACTAAAGACTTGGGCTCTCCTGCAATGATTGGCAATATAACCCTTGAACAAGTTGTGGTTGATAAAAGACTTCTATATTGGCTTAATCTGTTTACATTGGCAAACAGCTACATATTTGTCAACTTTTAAAATTCCATAGGCCTGTTGATCCATGCACAGCTTGTGGGCCTTTCTATCTCAGAAACTTGCAGCATGAGCTGCTGAGCCTCTATGCAGAAAAAAAACATATATTGCCTTACCTTTTAACTAAGATTACTACAGTTCTGATTCACTGCAGCCTTTAAAATATGTATCAAAGCTGTTCAAATGCCAGCAGTTGGTATGTGGCAGGCAGAGGTGGCACTGGCTTGGACGATTGGAGTTATCCCAACTTCCAAGTCCTCTGCAGGTTTCCCTCTGCCTGTTGTTGACTTGCCCAGCGTTGTGGTCACTGGTCCTTCACATGAAAATAAAGGGGGAAGAGTGCAGTCAAGAACAGAGAGAGAGAGATGGATAGATAGGACAGAAAGGAGTAAAGGCAGGAAGTATGGTGGCTCTATTTTGTTTCTGAGCAAGGCCTGCCCGGCTGCCTTACTGAATTCCCCCCCACACACACACCCACACACACACTCTCTTTCCTTGGGAAAGTACTTGCTGAGAAAATCTTTATTAACTCCTGGGCCTGTTGGCAATGCTGCGGCTGCTGAAAAACCTGCCAGTTTAACAGCTGTGTGTATGAGCTTGGCCAGGATAAAGCACTTGGAAGGGCTTACACCATAGGGTGAGTCTTTATGAGGAACCCTCCTGTGCGGCGGCCGCTGCTGGGGCTGTTAATTGGCACACTCTGAAGTGCTGTAGTGCCCTTCATAATCCAGACAACAGCAGAAGTAGCAGGGAAAACCATACGTTTATCTAGTGCTAAGGCCTGATGTTCACTCTTTGCTCCCTCTGCTAAAAGAGTTATTTGTTTGGCTTATATGCTTGAATAAATGCATTATTTTACTGACTGTGCACAAAAAAGAAAATAATTTCCATTCAGTATTTAGGCACTGGTAATTTATAACTTCATTACAAAAGCTAAATACTGTGTTTTGACTGTGTTGACTGTGTTTTTGCATCACTGCAAAAGAGAGAAATGAAAATGTACACACAGCTGTAAATAATTATATTTACAGATACAGTATATAGACCTCCACAGGCACCCTGGTCTTGCATTAAACAGACTCACCCTGGTGCACCATAGGAGGAAAATAAACATACTGGTCCCCCTAAAAAGGCCAGGATGCCATTACCTCATCAGTTGTGTTTTCTCTGATGTGTGGGTTAGTCAGTAAATGTTGCTGTGTTACCTGTTGCTGGTGTTAACAGCATTTACCAAGTCCTGCAGTGAAATCAAACATGCTTATGTCAGAGTAATTAGCATTCCAGTTTAAAGGCGCCGTTCTTTTGCCCCTCTGTTTGACAAAAATACCAATCCAGTGTTCATTTGTTCTGTGTGGCACCTTTATTTCTGGAGAGACTAGTAATGATGGCTATGTGGCTTAATGTGACATAAATAAAAGTGATGTTTTCTTTTGAAAAGCATTCATCCCCAAGTCAAATCCGATTCAGCAGTCTAACGTGATCAGTCATAGGGTTTTAGATCATTGTATCCAGTTTTTCCTACCTACTGACAAGCGCCTGAATGCAACAGAATGGAACGGATTTTAAAATAGTGCATGCTCTATGCGTGTTCAGCTCACGTTTTCATGTCTGTGAAATGAATTACTGCACAATGGTGAGGGAACTTTGACAAGAGTTAAAGAAGACGATTTTTTGGTTCAGACCAGTGATACAATGCTATACAAAAACTATATCACGCACTAATGGAAATGGTTAGCAGAGGCTGTCTTTGATACTTAATGTGAACTGCATGAGCACTAGCCAAAATTGTTGCTTGTTTGGGCAACAGTGGCTCAACTATGATATTACTTTTTCATCTTTTTTTCTGTAAAAAAAAAAAGATCTATATAGTAAAAAAATAGCTGAGTCTGAATCCTGCTTCTGAGAAGTTGAAAACAGATGTAGGTGCCTTCCCACTACCTCCAGAACAGCACCCTTGCTCCCCAAGCTTTCCAGTGCACTCTTTCATTGTCAAAGTGTTTCTACTTCAGTTTCCTTCACCGGCTTGTGGTATTTCCTTGCACTCATGTGTAGTTGTATTTGGAGTCTATAATAAATTCACATCAGTTTCACAGCTTTCAAAAGACCATGCCCTGTTCATTTTAAATAATTCCAGGACGCCTGGCTTTATGCATTTCAGATCACCATCTTGCAGCACAGCACTCTCTGCTTATTGCACACAGTACAACGATGCAGGCAGTCATTGTGCATAAGTTGGTGTATTATTTTTTCTAGTGAAAATGTGTCAGTTTAGAATGGTAGTCTTAATACTGCTCCAATATATGTATTTCATCTAGTAGTGACATCAGTGCCGAGACATCAGTCTGGTATTAAACTTAACTCAATGAGCTGGCCTTGGATAAAATCAGTATAGGCTCAGTTTAAAAGAAAAATATCAACAATGTAGATATTCTTCCTTTTTTTAAATGTATTACAGCAGTGGATGTTTGGGGCCATTTGGAATAGTGGTGGGAGTGAAGAGAGAAGATGAGCCACAAAACCTGCTTATGAACCCATGCACTCAGCAGATTTTATTCATATGACAAATTGATTTACTCCAGCTATGTCCCATTCCAACCATTTCTACACATGATGCACACATGAAAGGCCTACTAAAACTCAGCCATCAGTACATACCACTGGATGACACGTATGACTAGAGACAGCTGATATGAAAGTGACTTCACAAAAAAAAAAAGCGATAGGATGCCTCGAGAGCGCAGAATAAGGAGAGGAAAGTTAGACACATAAACAAAGTGGTGTTAGAAAATATGAGGAACAAATGGATTAAATAATCAGGAGATAAGAGTAAAGAAAAAAGACAGGGGGAGAATAAATTTGTGTGATAGGAGAAGAGGACAGGAGCTAAAAGAAATGGCAGGAGCTTTAGAGTGGATGAGCAGCCCATAAGGTTGCCAGATGAGCTTCAGCTTAACCACAATCCTCAAAATGGAGACAAACATACGCCAATGTCTCCTGTACCGCTTCCTTGGATGCTCCAAAATGATTGTAAACATTAGTTCTCATGAAAAGTGAGGGTTCCCCGGGGCCACTTCTGTGCAGTGGATTGCTCTACTTCAGCAGTGGTGCTACAGTAGATAATCACAAACAGATAACGTTTGGCTGGTATAGACATTTCTAAGGAGTGATTTCACCGCTGATCGCAAAGGCAGTGTATTTTAGATTAGCTTTGGCAAACAGGAACGTATGCTGTTGTCAAGTTTTTGCGCTTGTGGATGCGCTGGAGCTGAGGTAGTCATTCCTCAGTCAGTATGGAAGACAATGAGAATTAAAGTAACAGTGTTGAACATTTGTAGAGCTCAAAAAGGGGTCATGAGGTCAGATTTCACAGGTACATTTTGAAAATAAAATACTCTATATGATGACTGCGCTTTGTGCAAAGAATATAGAAAGAAACTGATTAGTTGTCCCCTGACATTTTTTTTTAGTTCATACACACTAATCACATCTGCAGAAAACGTATTTCAGTCTCATTACGTGAATAGGAATAATCTGTGACTGGGAATTTTAAAGCCAATCTTACATTTTTCCCAGCATATTTTTGACTCTCAGGCAGTGTCATAGGTCTTTTTATCTTATATGCTATTGTGGCCTTGAGGTTAGATTTCTGAAGAACTCCACATTGCTCTGAATCAGCTAATTATTTACTAGATCTGACACCAAACAAATCCAACCTCTGAGTTTACGTTAAACAGGCCACGGCTCTCTGGTGTTTTTCACAGATGAAACATTGCGTATGTCACCCAGAATACGTCTCTCTTTGTGCCTTGTTTTCATCCGTCAAGGACTACTTCACGTTGTTTGAAGTCTCATTTATTTTACCTACATATCAGACTCACAATTGATTTGGCTTTTCGTACAAACACCCGAAGCACAGTGTTGGTTTTATATGGACATTTGGAAGCAAGCTCCACCTCGGTCGAACCATTAAAGACATAGCACTTCTTGACATTATTACCGTTTCCAAGCTTCCCCAAAAGAATACAAGAGGAACCAAAAACTAAACAAACCAGACATCTGAGAGGAGATATTTGATTCAAACTTTCACATCCTCTTTTCTAAGGTTTCTTGAAAATGGAAACCTGGAGTTTGTTTAGATTTGAGTCCCCTGGGAATGGTAACAGTTGGTCTCTAAATACAGTATTAATTAGTGAACTGGCAGAATGTCCACAGCTGCTTAGGGTTTCTGTAGGAATTGAAAAGTAAATATAGGATGTAATATACACTGTGGCCAGTTTCATTTTAAGACTTTGCCTGACTGCAAATGTTTAACATGATCCACACATACAGTAGGTCTGTAAGGGTCCCTGTAAGAGTTTGAAAAGCAGCCAGGCCCAGAAATGGCCGACTCACAGTGTGATTAAAATCCACTCTTTGTGGACAACGACTGATACTTGCATTGAACTACCCAATTAGATTAAATTCATTACATGTGATGCTGAACAGAATCTCTTGTGTATTATTCTTTCTTCCATTTATATTATTTAGTGCTCTGATTTATTGTGCTTTAGGCAAAATGTGCACCGGGAGCTGGATCAAGTTTAGCATTGGAATTTGTGAGATATTTTTAGAAAAATAAGGGCACTTGTTATTAGGTCATTTTAAGTCACCTTGAAGCAGAGAATTAATATCAAAGTATTCAAGAACACCAACAACACAAGATTCAGACCATGTGGAACGGCTGCCTATACAAACAATGAGAACATCGCCATTTCATAAAGCTGTTGACCCAAATCATTGGGGATTGTATTCTACATCAGACAGCTGCTTTTCCACGAACTCAGGGGTAAAGATGGAAAAAAGAAGAAGAAGAAATGAATATGCAAAATCTCAGTAAAGTTTGATTACATTATCCAGTGTTCCAGGCAGTATACTGTACATGTGCTCTAATCAAACAGTTACAGGGGAGCAATTTACTGCTTGACTACTGCTGCACCCAGTCAGCTGTAGAGTCAAGGCTGACTCTCTCTCATGTGATATAAACAGAACAATTACCATTGTTAGAAGTTATGATCGAGTTTTATGGTTTGACCTATAAACACAGGAGAACATTTTTACAAGATCTTTTAAAGAGGAAGTTTCCCATGTGGCTTATTAACTAGTAGAGGGTAAGAATTATAGTGTGTGTATATATATGTAT
>NW_018127911.1:5150872-5154474 GCF_001952655.1 Monopterus albus
TGGATTGTGAGTATAATTCGTTCCGGCAACGTGCTCGTTATCCAAAGCACTTGTATATCAAAGCGAATTTCCCCATAAGAAATAATGGAAACTCAGATGATTCGTTCCACAACCACTTATCCATATAAAAATTATTATAGCAATACAAAATACAGTATAAAGTAAAAATAAAACAAATTAACCTGCACTTTACCTTTGAAAAAAATTGTGGCTGACGTGAGGGACCATTGTTGCAGTACAGATATTGACTATACAAATGAAGTGCAAGAACCATTGGCTCAGTTGTGACATATGTCATGTGAGGCTCAGCAGACAAAGCATACTCACTACTAGTATTGCAAGATCTCGCTCGTATATCGAATCAAAATTTTTTGCTTGTCTTGCAAAACACTCGCAAACCGGGTTACTCGCACTCCAAGGTTCCACTGTATATATACAGTATATGTGTGTGTGAACCCAGGTGGCATATTTGTATGTTTATATGTGTAACTACATCTAGCTCAATACTGCACCTCTGTCCTCAAATTAAAGAAAGGAAGGAATGAATGAGACTGGAAGGAATGAAAGAAAACGGGGGGTTGTGGACACATTGCATTGCTTTCAGATGACACTTGCTTTGTTTGCCTATAAAGGGAAAGGATGGGAGAAAACAGACAAAAAAGAAAGGAAGAAAGCAAGAAAAACAAGAAATGTAGGAAGTGGCCCCCTCTTGGAAGCCCAGTGCTCTCCAACAGACATGCTTTAGGGGTTGCATTGGTGGCATTCTGGTAGAGAATCGGGGTAGCATTCATCTGAACATGCCACATAGAGTCTCTGTGGCCAATCCATGCTGGAGGCCCTAGGACAGGGAGTTTGTGGCGCTGAAAGCTTGGGACAGCGTAGCTGGACAGCATCACACACACACACACACACACACACACACACACACACGCACACAAACACACAGAGAAAAGAAAGGCTGGTTTCCCACAGGGCAAGGCTGAAAGCTACACCATGTTCAGCTGGTACAACATGATGAAAGTGAACTGGAACACATTGTGCTGGACTGCCACCGAAGGGACCTCGCTTCTCCGGTGATCTTTTTTAAGCATGAAGTAGTGTTTTCTTGTGTGTGTATGTGAGTAAACCCTATAATGTTGACTGGGGTTGTTGGAAATACTGCTGCCATGTAGCACTCAATCAATTAAATGGCTTAAACTTGTGAAGCAACTGTTGGACAGTGAGAGATTTTTGTACGTCAGCTGTAAGCAAGTGTCGATGCAGCCATAATTGGTCACAGGAAGCCAATTGCTACAACACCGCTTCAGTCTGTTTAGCAATACAATCACTTCTTAAATATATGCATAAAAAATCTACTTCACATTTAAATTAACATTTTATACAATTTTCACACAATAGCCAGCAGTTTTGATGATGTGTTTAATTTAGAGATTGCTATTTATGATTATCTACTCTAATCGTACAATTGAAATTACTATTGATTTCAAGTGAACCCAATGATTTCTTTGTCTTCATTAGATTTTATGTAGAAGAAAAAGCATGTTCAAGCTAAGGAGGTATTTCAATCTATTTCTACAACATTGTATATCTAAATAGACATTACCACTCACCAGCAGAGCACATCCCTCACCCACATGGATATACTTTGTGTCAGCCATGTTTTGAGCAAGATTTTGTGTGTTAGGGTCAAAGGCGACCTCTTGACACGGGGAGTTTATACATGCTAATGAGGGTTGCACTCTAACCTCATTGCTAAGTGCATATGGCACGCACAGAGGCTTGCTCCTTGTGTTCGCGTGGGATCAGTGCACAACAATCACTGAACTGAGTGGTGAAGAGGTTTCAGTCAGACTTTAAAACAGCACAATAAATAAATAAGATATTAATGTAGGAGGCTGGGAAGTCCCATAGGATGAATCCCACTTTAAAAACAATTTCCATGTTTGTCCAAATGAATACCTTTACTTTTAAAACACGTTGTAGACTTTGCTGTAATTTAAAATGTACAATCTGTGTGGGTTATTATACTTACACTCACTCCAATGAACTTTGTTCATCACCAAAGTTTCATTTTTGAACACAGATACATAACACTGTCTCCCTCTCTGACACACAGACAAACGCACAAAAAATATCATATGCTTTGGAAAAGTTGCAGCTTTGAAAACTCACTTTTCTCAGCCAAACTTCTTATACATATTTGCAAGAAAATCAAAGCCTCTTTGTGGGGCAGGCCCTAATCCTTTCTCCGGCACATAAAGGATGTACCTTTAAACTGGCTTTCACTCCTGTGACAACCATGCAAATTGGTGAGAGGTAGGATGCCATCTCATTGACATTGTTTGTTAGAATAACATAGCACAGGGGAAAGGTCCCGTCTCAGGCATTCCACTGAAGCCCACCCCTCTGTGAAGTTGCCTGATGAATTGTCACAAGCTTGTTATTTGCCATTAGTTTCTAGCATTTCTCCCTTCTGTTGGCCAAGCTAATTCAATCTTTTTGTGGAGTAATCTCATTGAATCCCCCAGGAGGGTTTAGGGATTTCTTTCTTCCCCCCACATTGTGCTATACCTGACCCAGTTTATTCAGATACACTTTATTCCCTATTATCTTTAAACTTTTTTGATACTTTGTGATTGTTATATAAACAGAGTAACTAAACTCATACTTTTTTCTTATGAGTGCTGTTTTGCTTATGTCTTACTGATCTCATAAAGGATACAGAGTTTAGTAAATGACACTGTCAGTAAGACAAATAAAAAAAATGAATCCAATTCGATGGGTACCATAATGAAATGACATTGTGACAAAAGAAACAAGACATTTTTTCCTTGTAATCTCTGCCTGTGTTTTAAAATATATATACATTGTAGACTTGGAATCACAATATAAAAATACCCCCAAAAAATTTCCCAAAGGAATTTTTTTTCTTGAATATTGACTAAATTACAATCTTGTCAGTTCTGTAACTGTCTTGATGCTGAGATAATAGCACATAATTTCATAACTTCTTTGTGACCGACTCCTGAAAAGGACAGGGATATCTATGTTTACCCATAATGATCCACCCTAAAGGGCATCAATCAGAAGCCACTTTATAATAAGATCTAGAAGTGTGCTCAGATCAGAGCACTTCTAACAACCATATCCTTTTGATAGCAGTGTGACTAAGAGTTTAATTTGGGAGCAGCCACCACTTCAAAGGGAGATGCGAGTATTTTTCCTCCTTATTTGCACCCCCAATGGGGCCTATACATTATAGTATAACCATGCCTCAGTCCTCCACTCATGCACTAATGCCATCCTGATTGCCTAATTTCTCATGTCAGCAACTTCTTCTGGGAAGAGAGAAGAGGACAATTAGGGAACAATTGAACATGATTGCGATGAGAATGTTCTGTGCAGCAGCAGGCAGCCCACAAGCCGCCACACTGTAGGCTGGTTTTGGTTATGAAGACCAACTCACCGATGGCTCTAACCATCAGTGGTTCAGTGTCTTAGCAGTGTCCTGCCCAAGGACACTTTGACTGCAGGCGCCATGATTCGAACCTCCAACTCTCCGGTTGGGAGACGGCTGCTCTACCCACTGCACCACCGTTGCC
>NW_018127911.1:5160783-5166273 GCF_001952655.1 Monopterus albus
CACACACACACACACACACACACACACACGCACACAAACACACAGAGAAAAGAAAGGCTGGTTTCCCACAGGGCAAGGCTGAAAGCTACACCATGTTCAGCTGGTACAACATGATGAAAGTGAACTGGAACACATTGTGCTGGACTGCCACCGAAGGGACCTCGCTTCTCCGGTGATCTTTTTTAAGCATGAAGTAGTGTTTTCTTGTGTGTGTATGTGAGTAAACCCTATAATGTTGACTGGGGTTGTTGGAAATACTGCTGCCATGTAGCACTCAATCAATTAAATGGCTTAAACTTGTGAAGCAACTGTTGGACAGTGAGAGATTTTTGTACGTCAGCTGTAAGCAAGTGTCGATGCAGCCATAATTGGTCACAGGAAGCCAATTGCTACAACACCGCTTCAGTCTGTTTAGCAATACAATCACTTCTTAAATATATGCATAAAAAAATCTACTTCACATTTAAATTAACATTTTATACAATTTTCACACAATAGCCAGCAGTTTTGATGATGTGTTTAATTTAGAGATTGCTATTTATGATTATCTACTCTAATCGTACAATTGAAATTACTATTGATTTCAAGTGAACCCAATGATTTCTTTGTCTTCATTAGATTTTATGTAGAAGAAAAAGCATGTTCAAGCTAAGGAGGTATTTCAATCTATTTCTACAACATTGTATATCTAAATAGACATTACCACTCACCAGCAGAGCACATCCCTCACCCACATGGATATACTTTGTGTCAGCCATGTTTTGAGCAAGATTTTGTGTGTTAGGGTCAAAGGCGACCTCTTGACACGGGGAGTTTATACATGCTAATGAGGGTTGCACTCTAACCTCATTGCTAAGTGCATATGGCACGCACAGAGGCTTGCTCCTTGTGTTCGCGTGGGATCAGTGCACAACAATCACTGAACTGAGTGGTGAAGAGGTTTCAGTCAGACTTTAAAACAGCACAATAAATAAATAAGATATTAATGTAGGAGGCTGGGAAGTCCCATAGGATGAATCCCACTTTAAAAACAATTTCCATGTTTGTCCAAATGAATACCTTTACTTTTAAAACACGTTGTAGACTTTGCTGTAATTTAAAATGTACAATCTGTGTGGGTTATTATACTTACACTCACTCCAATGAACTTTGTTCATCACCAAAGTTTCATTTTTGAACACAGATACATAACACTGTCTCCCTCTCTGACACACAGACAAACGCACAAAAAATATCATATGCTTTGGAAAAGTTGCAGCTTTGAAAACTCACTTTTCTCAGCCAAACTTCTTATACATATTTGCAAGAAAATCAAAGCCTCTTTGTGGGGCAGGCCCTAATCCTTTCTCCGGCACATAAAGGATGTACCTTTAAACTGGCTTTCACTCCTGTGACAACCATGCAAATTGGTGAGAGGTAGGATGCCATCTCATTGACATTGTTTGTTAGAATAACATAGCACAGGGGAAAGGTCCCGTCTCAGGCATTCCACTGAAGCCCACCCCTCTGTGAAGTTGCCTGATGAATTGTCACAAGCTTGTTATTTGCCATTAGTTTCTAGCATTTCTCCCTTCTGTTGGCCAAGCTAATTCAATCTTTTTGTGGAGTAATCTCATTGAATCCCCCAGGAGGGTTTAGGGATTTCTTTCTTCCCCCCACATTGTGCTATACCTGACCCAGTTTATTCAGATACACTTTATTCCCTATTATCTTTAAACTTTTTTGATACTTTGTGATTGTTATATAAACAGAGTAACTAAACTCATACTTTTTTCTTATGAGTGCTGTTTTGCTTATGTCTTACTGATCTCATAAAGGATACAGAGTTTAGTAAATGACACTGTCAGTAAGACAAATAAAAAAAATGAATCCAATTCGATGGGTACCATAATGAAATGACATTGTGACAAAAGAAACAAGACATTTTTTCCTTGTAATCTCTGCCTGTGTTTTAAAATATATATACATTGTAGACTTGGAATCACAATATAAAAATACCCCCAAAAAATTTCCCAAAGGAATTTTTTTTCTTGAATATTGACTAAATTACAATCTTGTCAGTTCTGTAACTGTCTTGATGCTGAGATAATAGCACATAATTTCATAACTTCTTTGTGACCGACTCCTGAAAAGGACAGGGATATCTATGTTTACCCATAATGATCCACCCTAAAGGGCATCAATCAGAAGCCACTTTATAATAAGATCTAGAAGTGTGCTCAGATCAGAGCACTTCTAACAACCATATCCTTTTGATAGCAGTGTGACTAAGAGTTTAATTTGGGAGCAGCCACCACTTCAAAGGGAGATGCGAGTATTTTTCCTCCTTATTTGCACCCCCAATGGGGCCTATACATTATAGTATAACCATGCCTCAGTCCTCCACTCATGCACTAATGCCATCCTGATTGCCTAATTTCTCATGTCAGCAACTTCTTCTGGGAAGAGAGAAGAGGACAATTAGGGAACAATTGAACATGATTGCGATGAGAATGTTCTGTGCAGCAGCAGGCAGCCCACAAGCCGCCACACTGTAGGCTGGTTTTGGTTATGAAGAAGATGGACTTAAAAAAAAAAAAAAAAAGAAGAGCATGTTGCATGTTTCTCTCAAAGTTCAACCTCAGGACACATCAGGAAGTACATGTGATGGGCAGGCAGTGAGCAGTCACAGAGGGAATGCCACAGCTTGTAGCTAATTAAAAACATTTAGACACTCAGAGTAAACGAGTAGAATCACAGGTGGTTTGGTTTGTTTGAGGACCCACGTGGCTTTGTGCATGTGCATGTCACCCCACATATTTAACTTGTTTGTTGCAGTTATCTTGAGATTACATATGAATTCAGTTTTTTCTGTATTAAGATTACCTTTTTAAATCAAGTATCTGCAATGTCTATGACAGTGCTTATACAACGCCATCACTGCAGTCACACTCATAAGCCAAAATTTAACTACAGCCCAGTAGTGAGCCACATTTCAAAGGAAAGTGCAGGCTTCAACATTTGGAGAGTCAAGATTGCCACTCGCATAAACACTAACAGAAGTAACTTAAGAGACTAATTTCACCCACTAACCAGTGGTAGAAAAAGTAATCAGATCGTTTAGCAATACTACAGTGTAGAAATATCCTGTTACAAGTGAAGGTCCTGCATTTAAAATTTTACATAAATAAACTACAAATGTATTACAGTTAAAAAAATAACCTACAGTAAAAAAATAAAGTCACTTTTGGCTTTTCCCGTTTAGGGGTCGCCACAGCGAATTGTCATACTGACGACTCGCATGTTGACATTTGGCACGTGTTTTATGCCGGATGCCCTTCCTGACACAACCCTGATTCGGACCCGGGCCACAGCGGCGAGAGCGCTACGCCTTAACCACTAGCCTACCAGGGACGGCTAGTAAAACCTACAGTAAAAAAATACTTATGCAAAATGACATTTCACATTTATATACTATTGGATTAAATTAATTGATGCATTATTTTTTACACCACTTTAATATTGCAGCTAGTGAAGGTGGAGCTAATTTTAACTGCTTTATATGCTTATTGTGAGGGCGTAAACCACCACCAGTGGAAAGAGTTAAGGACAAGGATCTTTATTTGGCCAAGTAAGTTACACACAAGGAATTTGTTTCCGATACAGTACAGAATCGAGGCAGCCATCTACAGCGCCAACTCACCGATGGCTCTAACCATCAGTGGTTCAGTGTCTTAGCCAAGGATACTTTGACATGTGGACTGCAGGAACCGTGATTCGAACCTCCAACCCTCCAGTTGGGAGATGACCACTCTACCCGCTGAACTTCAGTCGCCCCAGTTAGGTAATGTTCTTTTGTTTTCTTTGTCCATGAGTGTAGATTTAAGTTGTAGGTAGACTTTAGGCATTTGATTTGACATTAGGTTTAAACATACAGTACACAATTAATCAATGAAGTATGCACATTTGGTTAATTTTGTATTGTCAATACATTGCTAATGTGTGCAACTTTTCTTTGTGAGTTACCATGTTCCTGGTCCATGGATGGGCGTGGTCCAGACAAAACCATTGGACTGAGGCAGCAGCAGGTTTAAATATCCACTAGGCCTGGACTGCACCAAGTGCCCAATACAGGAAAGGGGGGAGTTTGGGAGAAATATATTGTTTCTTTGTTTGCAGTTTATGTTAAAACTTTATATGTCAAGTTATGTTTTGTTTACATCTGAAGAAAAATATTTAGTTGTTAGCAGACTGCTCAGTGTTTATAGGTAAATTATTTAGTTAGTGTCTTTGTCCATTCCCTGTGTGTGTTACTGGTTTGGCCAGCCAGTTTATATGTTCCTCATTTGTGTCAGGAGCTAATTTTAACTGCTTTATATGCTTATTGTGAGGGCGTAAACCACCACCAGTGGAAAGAGTTAAGGACAAGGATACTGTGCAGTTCAGTTTGCTGCATTTTGTTTCTTTTGTTGACCTCTTTTAGGGCCCAGTTTCAATGTTGTGTTCTCTGCCTTGCTGTTTGGTCCCTGACACTTATAATTAGAAGCACTTAACATACTGCAGTGTAGCTTGTGAATTTCCCTTTAGGGAGCAATGTGTAAAGTCTTATGAGTATATTATTACTTGTACACAAGGAATTTGTTTCCGATACAGTACAGAATCGAGGCAGCCATCTACAGCGCCAACTCACCGATGGCTCTAACCATCAGTGGTTCAGTGTCTTAGCCAAGGATACTTTGACATGTGGACTGCAGGAACCGTGATTCGAACCTCCAACCCTCCAGTTGGGAGATGACCACTCTACCCGCTGAACTTCAGTCGCCCCAGTTAGGTAATGTTCTTTTGTTTTCTTTGTCCATGAGTGTAGATTTAAGTTGTAGGTAGACTTTAGGCATTTGATTTGACATTAGGTTTAAACATACAGTACACAATTAATCAATGAAGTATGCACATTTGGTTAATTTTGTATTGTCAATACATTGCTAATGTGTGCAACTTTTCTTTGTGAGTTACCATGTTCCTGGTCCATGGATGGGCGTGGTCCAGACAAAACCATTGGACTGAGGCAGCAGCAGGTTTAAATATCCACTAGGCCTGGACTGCACCAAGTGCCCAATACAGGAAAGGGGGGAGTTTGGGAGAAATATATTGTTTCTTTGTTTGCAGTTTATGTTAAAACTTTATATGTCAAGTTATGTTTTGTTTACATCTGAAGAAAAATATTTAGTTGTTAGCAGACTGCTCAGTGTTTATAGGTAAATTATTTAGCTAGTGTCTTTTCTTTCATTGACCTCTTTTAGGTCCCAGTTTGTTTGATATTGATGCTGTTTGCATTTTTTCCTTATTTTTTGGGTAAATAAAAAGCACATCATTTTTGAAATTGAAATGCTCTGTCCTCTGCCTTGCTGTTCGGTCCCTGACACACACCAACAGCTACAGCAGCAAGTCGACTGACTGCTCGTGAAAGGCTTTACCTGTGGAATCTGCCTTTATTCAGAGTAAAACTGCTGA
>NW_018127911.1:5166549-5186942 GCF_001952655.1 Monopterus albus
GAGATACATATAATACCACTGCATTATATTATCATGGAGAATGGTATCTTCATCAGTGACATCACAAAGTCTACACACAGGATTTTCCCCCTTGCCACACTTATAAACCTATTAAAGGTATTTAGTTTAACATACAAAAAGTGAATTATATCCTTTAATACGTATGCAAAAAGGTTCATGCCACCTTGTGTTATGAGTAGAAGAATAGCAGAGTAGCATGGGTGTCCTGCCTGTCTACTGTTAACAGCAGACAGCACAGCAAGGCCTCTGGGTGCCTCAGCCGGCTGTAGCTGTCAGGCTTTCCAATGAGTCGACAGCCTGAATGATAAGACCACTTTGAAGGAGAAATATCTGCCTCCCCTCCCCTTCAACAGGAACTCTGCTTAAAATACCATGACTGTCTTGTACGTCGCTTATGGAGGGCATGATCACTAGTGGTTGCGTTAAGAGTAATAAACTCAATACAGTGACTCTTTCTTGGATCATGGCCTGGTGACTGGCACAGAGAGGCTGTCACCGTTTCCTTCTCAGCATAAGCCATATATGTGCCTCACTGCCCTTTGCACTAGATAAGGAAAATTAAGAATTTACTTCACTCATTTGCTACAGTATAGCAGCAAGTAAGCGATCAATACACTTAAGTGAGTGCTCTGAGCTATATACCCAGTCACTGATTTTTATAAATAATGGCAACAATGGTGATTATTTACATTAAGATGAAGGTTAAGAGGATCAAAAGGATGTCATGGGTGAAGTATGAAGGACCCTAGATAGGTTACAATTTGAAAAGGTATTCCCCATCATTCAGTGTATTCTGTTGTGGTTGACCACAGCTTGAGCAATAGAAACATAGCCCAACTCCCCTGAGCCCTGTGTCTCTCTCCCGTCCCTCTGTGACCTAATTCTCCAGAGGTTTGCAACTGCCTGTCAAACTTTTGCAGCAGCCATCAAAATGGGAAGAGGTTTCTGCAGGGTGAATGCCCTTTACGATCAACATAAGTTGAAGGTATCTACTATTTTGCTTGGAGTTGCAGAACTGAGGCAACATTGTGATGAGGATGTGTGGAGGTCAACACCTCAATGAAAACAATGACAGATGCAGTAGCACAATATAAACTCATCATGCCATCCAGCCTCAGCTCTAACTGTCAGCAGCATCGGGGGGCATCAGGGGAGCCCTCTGCAAAAAAATGGGGGGATGGAGGGTGGAGGGTGGGACAAGCAGAGTTTGTAACAGTGTCTATTACGCTGCAGAAGAATTTGCCTGGGAGCTTGGCTTGACAGATTAGCCCAGCGCCCAGATGGGGCAGTGCATTGGTGAAACAAGAGCTACTTTTATGAGGTACGTAACACAAGCCCGGGGTAGCCACAGCAAGGCCTGGTAAGCGATCCCTTGATGAAAGTGAGGGCAGTGCTCCACCTTTCATGTTTCCATAGGTTTTATTTGGAGCGCGCACAGACGGGACTGCAGACAGAAATGACAGACAATTAAGATTGCACAAAGGCAAGGGAAATTCAGTATCGGGCTACATGACCCCTGCTTGCCGGCAGTATTTCAATGCATATGGCTACCTTTTGTAATGAAATTCTTAGGGAAAACCTGTGTGTGAGAGTGAGAGAGACAGAGAGAAAGACAGAATGGGTAGAGAAAAGAGGGCCTGAAGCTCAAGCAGTGGGCAAAACATGCAGTTATATATACCTGGCAGATTCCAGTTTCTAAACCCACCTTCATGCATCAAAGAGCCAAAGCAATAGACGGGTGTGGGGATTAATGTGGAAATAAACCTTGGGCTTTCTACATATCAAAGACCAGATAAGCTTATGAAGTTTAATTCATATGTTTTATTCCCCTGAAAAACGGGCATTTGTGATGATGGCTGGGCTGTCCCGCCGGAATGATAGCACTGTGATAATGATCTGGAACCAACTCTTCAACTGAATCCATTTCTAAGGAGAAAGGAACAGGTTTGAGAAATATAAATTAACTTCACCTTGCTGAGAGTGAGAAAAGGGGGGGATTCTCCCATGAATGTCCACTGACAGGGATTTCTTCATCCCAATAACTAAGACATCTAGTTTGAGCCATAAAGGAACGATGCCGCAGACAGACTGTGGCTCCAGACAGAATAGAACATTTTTTGGTGGTGAGAGATGTCTAAATCTGGATTGGATTTTATATTTCCAGCGTAATATCAAGGGCGAGCAGATGAGCTTCCTAGGTTTTCATGCTGCAGACACCTAATCTTGATCTCCCTGCACATGTGGATGAGGGAATGAAGACAGACAACACTGAACATGTGCCCATATTGGTAGAGAATTTGAATGAACTTGTCATATATATATATGTATATATAGCTTGTATAGACACATAACATTTACCTGTTACAGGGGAAATGCCAAAGCTTGTCACTTGTCACAGCAGCTCTTCAAATAAATCTTTCTAATTCACTCATGTTTATGGGGGGCAAACAAGGCAGAAAGATTGTGGTTCCACAATCATGTGGTTTCATTTTCAATGTAAATGGTTTTAAAGCACTGTAATGTAATACTAGAGAGACACATTCTATCATTTCTTCTTAAGATAGACCACCACATATGTCATTAACTTGATATTATATTTTATGGATTTAAAATGTTGGAGAATTCTCAACCAAATTAACTGAACTTCATAGTTAAATGGTTTATTTTATTATGTTTTAATTGTGTTTATTGTTCTTAATTATTTCCTTCTTTGTTGTGCCGTAGCCTAGCATAGGGCCTACCAACAAAGAGTACAGTTAACAGTTAAACGTAGCTAATTTAACGTTAAGCTTCCATCATTATGAAACAGATCAAAGCTTTGTAGCTGTGTTATAGTTGATAAAAATGCATTCATCCTCATAATTATTTCATTTGTTTTACATACAGTACAAGTTGATGTCGTGATGCTATAACCAACTAGTGCTGCCTAATTGGTGGTCGAACCTTCTCAGAAGCATCCCAGAACTGTCCAGTATCAGTCAAAAATAGACTAGATGCATATCTTTAGTGAAGCGGTGTGGACAGTCGCATGTGGGATGGATTGGACATGGAACACAGTGGGACCGGTTGGAACACATCCATTGACTAGACTGGCAGTGATCAGCTCCAGCAGCTGCATTGCAGAATACAGTGCAGCCACATCCGGGAATTAGAAGTAAGAATGAAGAAACAATTGTATGATGTTTGAACAATGAAGCACAAACAGTTTTGGTACAAAAGTAATACAAGGTGATCTGGTAGAACATGTTTCCTTTCAGAGCGGCCACCGTGACTGGGAACATTTTTCTCAAACTATTCCTCTGCAGACACTTTTTAACAGTGGCCTAAAACACCATGGACATTTTCTTTCTTCTTTTTCAGAGAGCTTCTTCACAGTCTTACCCAGGAGGTTTTACGGGATTCTTCCCTTAAATGAGGCTCTAGAAAAGCGTTTTTCCTTCTGTGGCCTCTCTCGTTAGTCAGTTAATTAAATTACATGGCATCTTTAATCTTGCCTTATGAGCCAGTTTATTAACTTAAATTCTTCAAATCTTAGAGCAATGAGTGGGTGTGATTCAAAGAAAGTCTATATGCAGCTCAGAGGAACTGCATTTCCCATTATCTGACAGTCAGGCATCGTGGTGATGACACCTCTGGTGTATTTATCACCACAAACAGTTTTCAAAGTTGATACTTTTAAATGGAAGAGTAAACACAGTTCAAAATCACATTCTACAAATCCTGTAACTAGCTTTGTTCATTTTCCAAAAACAGTGATGTGAGTGTGTCAACAGTATGCAGCTGGGGACTGCTCCCGCGCTATAGGGTGGAGTTATTAATGGATGCAAGTGTCCTGCCAATCTGTTAATCGCAACCACCCTGAACCACATCATATATCACACAGTCTCCCTCAGACAGCTGGCCATCCAACCAATAACTCAACCAGCCAGGCACTGAGGCAGCAGGCCAACCAGTGAACAAACCAGTTAATCAGGTTGTAAGGTGGTTACTCAGTCAGCCAGTCAGGTGGCCATTCAGCCAGCTAGATAGCCACTCAGGTGGTCACAAGTGACAGAGTCAATCCAACAATGCTAGCTAGAGTCAAGCTTGCCTGTGGAGTCGGTCAGTCAGCCAGTCTGTCTGCCGGCCAAAGCAGCCTGTCCTGGCTCAAGCCTGAGAGAAAACAAGCAGTATGCAATCTGTAGACCATAAACACAAAGTGACACTTAGCACCAGGGTGAGCAAGATTTATCACGCATTCTTGGCATTCGCTTAATATACTGCGCTCTGCTGTGAGTGAACTTTCACTTCAGGCTCTCAGGCGATGATTCTGTGATACCTTCTGCTCCTTGTCATTAACATCTCCTGCTTTCACTTACCACAGTACCTTCCAAATATCTTACAAGGAGTAAAAGTGTTTTTGGGATTAATACTAAGCAGCGTAGCATTTGAGCCTTTCTTGTCAAAGCCAAACTAAGTCTCTCTAAAGCACAACCAAGTTACAGTTTTAAGCTCTTGCTGTAACAGAACATTGGTTCTACAAGCAGGTGAGTAGTTCAGTCAATATGGGGGTGGGCAGAGTCATATTTCTGTATTTTGGAGCTATAGATTATTTTTAGATGCACACATTAAAACATTTATGCTTCACTCCAGTTAAACTGCAGCAAATGAAATTGTATATTTTAATCGGTAGGACATATGGAGAATGACATATGTTAAGATTCATCTTCTTAAACTTTTACACCAGCGGGTTCTTACTGTATGACCCAGGAAACAATGAATCATCAATTGCCAAATGTCAAAAGGCATAAAATGATGGCCTGTGTTGCTTTGAACACTGATTTCATGCATGTTAGAAGTGAATATGATACACTGATATAAAAAAAAAAACACTTTTGTACTGTATATATCTAAACATTAAATTTTGCCTTAAAACTTGCATTAAAAACTAGAAATAAATAAAATTTGACCATACAGGCAAGAGCTGTGTGACAGGTCGGTGTCACCTAACTGAAAAACAGATTGTGAACACATCTGGACTTTCTGTGTTCAAGAATTTGTTTTGCACTGGAATTCGTATATTATATATTTACTTCTTTGGGAGCATTTCCAAGGATAGGTTCAATTCCAAATGTCACATCCCTTTCATTTTGTGATTTGTGCATCCCCATTTTCCATGAACTGCATGCTTTAGAAATAGCACGATGTCAGTGTCCTGTAGAGACTTGGCATTTTCAGGAGTCTAAACAAACTATGGGAGGTAAAACAGAAGTGAACCCTGTGGCACAACACACACTGTAAGATGAAGAGGAGGCTTGTTTATATTGAAATATACAAGGTGCTCTCCAAGGTAAATGAAGAATTGGAGTAATGTAACTAGTGAAAAGGAAATCTCTTTTTGATTAGTACATTTATGAAATTAAGTGGATTTACTGTGTATAATCTTTTGAAAAGTGATTAAAATTAATTGTGAACACCCAGGTTTTGTGTAACAAAAGTAGTGGATTACTGAAATACATTTTTGTGTTTCTAATTAGGAATATTCATTATCTTTATTGAGAGTTATTCTTCTTAAAAATAATTGCCTGTGTTTTTCTGTTTAGAAAAAAAATCAAAACTTTACAGTAAGTATTTTTAGATCCTCCAATGAGATGGTTCACATTTATATGGTGTATTTTTATATTTTTGCTTACTGTGAACAATATATTGCCTAAACTTTATACCTGTTTATTCAGACTATCTCTGTTAGCTGTAGTAAATTTGCTCCAGTCATTCGCTTCTGTCCAGTCTGTTTGATTACAAATCACTGAACTCACCCTAACCACCCTCAGCAGTGCTAGTTTTACCAAAGAGGGCAACAACTTCCTGTTACAAAGCTGACTACATCTATCAGTCTGTCACTATGAGACTGTGACGAAAGGAAATGAGCAGTTTACAGACCCTGATGCTTCCGGCCAGATCTCTGTTGACAGAGTGTAAATGCATCGGTTCCATTTGGTCACTGCAGTCTCTCCGGGAGCAAAAACAGTCACTGCACATTTTAAATGTGATAACATGATAATGTTCTCATAATGCAAGTGCAGTAATGAGGGGGAAAATAGCAGTTACTGAAGTTTTTAGCACTTGGTATAAAGATGTAAATGTTGCACTTGCCTTAGCTCATCCCATTGAAACCTAAAGCAAAACACTTGTGTCACTCTTTTCCTCTGTGTCCAAAATATACCTTAACTCCAGCGCTGACCCAAGATTTGTTTCCCACAATGTCATTTGAGAGCAGCATGGAAAGAGTTTCCCTCTGCTGTTGATATGATAAATATAGAGTGGAGCCTTGAGAATGTAGCATAAAGGTCAGCCAGAGTACAGCCATAAGACTTTATACATCCAAGACCCTCAGAGTGTTTAAAGGATGCCCTCTGTCCAGTAACAAGTTACCAAGTCTGTTAAGTCAGTTAAGCTAATGCTAAATTTTTCTCCTATAGCAACATGCTGACTTCTGTGAAAACAAGCAGTTGAAATGTGATATTTTATTAGAGAGCTGCTTGTTTACCTATCACTTTTCAAGGTCATTAGTTCAGTTCTTGTTTGAATGACCTTTGCAAATCCCATCCCCATGGCAAAAAATATGTTAGTGCATCTACTTAAGGACAAATCTCTGTAATAATTCTTTAGTATATTACTTGTGTGGTGTAGAAGATAAGTATTTAAGAAAGTAATTATGTAAGAATGTTAACACTGTTATAATTTTTTTAGTATATTACTTGTGTGGTGTAGACGAGAATTATTTATGTAGAGATACTGCTTGCAAACCAATGATGGTAAGATGATGTCATGGGGTAGGACTGGATAAGTCTGACTTCTTCCTACTCCATTCAAGCATGTACTAGGTATAAGCACATTGATATTGGATTAGCATTTGTTGGATATGTGTGTAATTATGTGTGTTGACATATCAACTGTCTTTACATGCTTGAAAGAATAAATAAATCAAATCAATCAAATCAAATAATTAATATTGCCATTCATGGCACATTACCATAACCACCATATGATGGTTATATCTGGATATATTTATTTCTCAGTTTTCCCATACTCACCATCCCTACCAAGTTGACCTATTTTAGATTGATGAGTAAGGAAATCTCCTCAAAATGTATTTGAAGTCTTCAATAAACTGCAGAAACTTCACATTGAGATCCACAGTTCTACAGCTTAAACCAAATATAGAGAAACTCTTCTTGTTGTTGAAAAAAACACAATAATTTTGTGCAATTTCTGTTTTAAAAAAGAAACACAAAAGATGGAGCCTGTGTTCTCTGTATCAAAGATGCAGGAAAGCAAACAAAACATTCCCCAGGCAAACATGTGGCAAGAGAATGGCAGGGTGGCGATTGGGCCAGAATTATAATAATATTTGTGGCCAGAAGTCTACGGAGGATGTCTGATACAAAGCTGGTAAATAAAAGACTTTCTCAGGTAGCAAACCGCTCAGGTATTATTTCATTCAAATGAGCCGATGTACAGTTGCAGGGTCTCTTCTCATTTGTTCTTCATACAATATGTTTGTACACATGCTGAGCTGGTCACCTGGCCCAGAGGATTAGAATGCTAACCAGTTTACATTCTGCCCACAGCTTTTGAAATGATTCAATTTTCTTAATCTTGTTTAGCTTTAGAGTATGTTGCTTTGAGGCAATATGGCATCCTTTTTCAATCGTGGAGCCTTTCAGGACATTTGCATATCTAAATTTTGTACAGAAATTCAGGACAGGCTCTGCTTTGCGGCCTTCTGCAAAACCCAGACTAAGAAGCGATGCTGGGTCAACCTGGAGGCTTAATATATGTTTGATGTGTAGCGATACAAGCCACCTTCTCTTACTCCAATTTCTGAAAAATGCTAAACTCCTTCTTGATGCTAATGAGATAGTCTGCTATTTTTAATAAGACACATCCTCAGATGTAGAAAGGACGGTGAGTTTATTCCCCCTAAATGGATAACATGAATAGTGTTTATAACACAAGTAAAATATACTCTTTAAGTTTTAGCTACAAGTCTAATATTTGCTTTTTTGTTTGTTTTCGCCTTTTTACTCCTCTCTTTATTAATATTACTGGATGTGCTTTCAAAATAAAAAGAGAAAGCTAAAAGATATTTACACTTATCTGAAACATTCATATCTTCCTTTTTAATACAAAAATGTGATATTTTACTTTCCTTTGGGGATTTTAAGTAATGGCTACTTAAGATAATTCATCAAACACCTTATTTTAACAGAAAAATTAAAGGTATTTGAAAATTCAATGATCACATGCTGCAAAAACGCACACACATGTTCTTCACTGGTTTATACTCAGAGACCTGGGCTTGCTGCAATTACTAGCAAGAGCTAATGTGCACTGATGTGTAGAATAATTGTGAAGTGCTGAGAGGTTTTCCATTCCAAGTGGTCCCGAGTGAGTAAAGTGTTAAGTCCTTATGGCACAATGATGCAGAAGACATTTGTTCCTCAGATTTAGCCAGCAGGGAAGCAGCAGCAGACTAAATGAAACCAGATTTCCTCATATTTGTGCTTGATTCACAGAGTAAACTACAATTATGCACTGTGTCTGAAAAGATGGTTTCTTTGTGGATATAATAGATGCTGTAAATGTTGATACTGGAAGATTTTGAAATACAGCTTCTGAGCAGTTTTTATTAATTTCAAACATTATATACAAACTGACAAAAATTGTCTTACAATGATAGTCATTCATATGAAATTCATATTGTTGCAGGTTGACACTTTTTATGATGATACACAGTTATCTTCTTTATAACAAACCCACATTTTTAAGTCAAGAGTTATTTCAGAATTGCATATAATTTGTTTTTATGATAAATGGCAACTCTGTCAATATTCTAAAATGCTACTTGTACAAAGAATATAAACAGGTTTTTATCAGTGGGACTTTAGAACTCATTCACCTGTAAAGGATTCACTTCCCAGAATATGAATATTGTTTCAGAGGCTTTATGTTATTTGTACAAAGAATATAAACAGGTTTTTATCAGTGGGACTTTAGAACTCATTCACCTGTAAAGGATTCACTTCCCAGAATATGAATATTGTTTCAGAGGCTTTAAAATATGGCATAAAAATTAATCTTTCTAATCCCAAAAGACCATCTTGATCTTAGAGCTTTGGATGCTCACTGTGAATTGAGTGGGGGAAAAAAGTATTAAAAAGGACAAATATCGCTTCTCCATTCGCCGCTAGATGTATGTGATAAAGCGAAATGTCAGCAAAAATACTAAAGCCGTATGTCAGCAGAGCCGGCTGACAGACGGGAGGGAAGAGGTAAAAATGTTCTATCATGTCCGACAAGGTGTTCTTTTTGAGATTTAAAGATCACTGCACAACTTTAAACATGTTTGTCACTTTTTACTCTGACGCAGGGAACTATCATGGGCTTCACAAGAACTTTATCGGCTCAGGCTCAAGGTAAGGGAGAAGGGGAAAAAAAGTCCATTCCCATTTATCTTAGCCAGGTTCCCTTCAAAGGCAACAAATAAATTACAGTGTACATTTGATACAAATTGATTTCTTAACTCAAATAACAATGTTGTCCCCCCGGTCAGGGCCATGTGTCACTCAGTCGCCAGTCTGAGTGAAAGCCTCAATCTGTCTCTGTGATAGAAATAGGGCTGACACATCTGCACCAAGGAATGCTAATCATGCAGGCCTGGCCTGGCCCTTTGTGGGCAGGCCATGATAAGGAAAATCAGTTTCCCCTCCTGTCAGACAGTGGGGCCTGCACCCTGATCTCTGTCTGGGAGGAAACAAGCCATGGGCCTGGAAGTTACAGTCCTAGTTGTTTTGTTGTCTTGGTGTAGCTACATGACGGAGGAGAGAGAGAAACAGAGAGGGCGGTGGAGGGTGGGATGTTGGACGAAGTGTGGTTGATGAAAAAGAGCGAGGAGAATGGAAGGATGACAGGAAGACACTGAGGTGATTGTGGATGGTAGAGGAGAAGGGTGAAAAAGAATGAGAATGAAATAAAGAGACTCAGAAAGCAGCAGAAGGAGAGAGAGAGAGAGTGAGATGAGGGTGGATGCTGTGGTTTTAAAGCTTCAGTAGCAGCTGTAGCATCTGAGATGGAGCTGGAGTGAACCGCACTGAATATCTTGAGCCGATCTTATCAACGGCTGGGAGAAATGAGATATTGGCAGGAGCTGTTGAGTGCTCTCACAGCTGAGCGGGTTAATAGGGTTGGAAGGCAGGCCACAGGCTAATTGGATTTGCCGTGGCTTGATAAACAGTGGCAAGCCTTTTTTTGCCAGCCAAACATACAGGTCGACTCCACCACTGCCATCACCACAACCCCATTCCCCCAAAGCCCACTACTCTTCCAAAGCCCCTCCATAACCACTACAACCTTAGAGACAGAGACAGGGAGAGCAGAATGAAGGCTATTTTCTCCTCCTTATTCTCAACAAGCCAGACAAGGAGGGTCTGTTTGTGTATCTTTGTGTGTGCATGTGCCTCTGTGTGTGTGCCTGTATGTGTACATGTGTGAAATAGAGAGTTGGCCATCTACTGATTTTAATCAAATACCATTTAGCCTGTCTGACCTCCAGGAGTCATCACACATGGCCAGATCAAGCAGGGTTGTTCTCTCTTGCTCGGCATTAAAGGAATGGGTGTAAAGAGGGCTTCTGTGTAGACTGATATTTCAACACCTTTTCCTTTAAAAGAAATACTGGTTTCCACATCATCACCCTTTTCAATCTCAAGTCAAAATAATATGATTTCTTTACAAGACCCAGTTAAATCATTGTGTTGAGGGCAAGCTTGTGGCTTCAAAAAGGGTCAAAATTCATTCTCATTATTAAAGCTGACATAATATCCAGTGACCAAACTGATTAATACAAAAAAGTACAGAAAAAAGGAGGAAGGTTGCAAAACAGACATATTAAATTGGAACTCAGTGATTAATCTATATTCTTAAATGTTATTAAATTGACTGTACTGTACACAGTGACCACACTTGACTCCCCAAGCTTTAAGTTGAGCTAATTTTTTCATCTCCACAACCATTAAACCTATATGTGTTACCCTACAAATGATCCAATCACATTGTTTACATGCACAAACCGATACCCAGTGGGAAGCCCACATCAAAACTACGCTTCCCATTCTCCTAGTGAAAGGTCATCCAATCAGCAAAACAAAATCTATGCATCATTTCTTTTGAGGTGTACAAGACTGGGGCTCCTCTGACTGACTTGTGTTCCCACACTTGTTTTGATCATATTGTAGTGGCTGGCCGGTGTTTGATTCTGTATGTCTGTATATGTTTTGCCAGCATGCTCTGTACACTAGCACTGAAGTGGGCAGTGAGTCTTATGTGGTAGAATTATTTGTAGTTTGACTGAGTGTGGGGAGGAAAGCATATCCATCAAAATCTATTTACAAGTCGAGGGGTTTTGAGGGGGAAGTGCCACAAAGATGTTTTTGTTTTTTGCTTTTTAGGTTGTTTTTTTTTTTTTTTTTTTTTTGAAGGAATGGTACCCACAGTGAAACACCCTGGGGTGTCACACTGTCCTCATTTTGTAAAAAAAACAAAACAAACCAGCCTTAACCAGTGGATACCTCCTCCAGATTGGCTTAGTTAGTGAGCACCTCACACAACACAATCCAAAGAATAAAGTGTTTGGAAATAGTGGGGCAGAAAGACAGGACGCTAGGCTGCCTCTGGATATCCACTTGCAGAAGAAAAACATCAAGGCCTCAGAAAGCTTTGAAAGGGAGAAACTAAAACAGCGAATGATGTGGAAAAGGATGTTGGATGTCAACTGCTGGACAAACTGCATTTGGTGAAAGTTCACAAGTTCGCAGATAAGCTCCAATGTAAATGCATAGCAAACCATGCAAAGAATGATAATGGCCTTCGGGAACAGGCAGGCTAATGTCTTTTTGTAAAGTTCATTTTGGGATAGATACGTTTGAAACATTAGACAAAGGAAGGTCAATCTTACAGTGTGTGTACGTTCTGTAGGAAGAATTTTATCAGTACTCTTTAACTCTTTAAGAGGCATAGGAACACCAGAAACAAGCCTTACTTTGCCCCTCTGGGTCCTGCTAAATGTACACAGTCTTTACATTGCATGGTCAAGAGATGGGGAGAAAGCAAAAGCTAGAGAAAGAAAGCAAGGAGACAGGAGCATGGCAGAGGGAAAAAAATAAAGACAAAAGAGGAACAGTATAAAGAAGGAGACAGACTCTTCCTTCATCTCTTCATCTCAACCACTGTGGATGATGGCAGGGTTGGGGGGTGCATTTGGAACGGGCCATCTCACACACTGAATTCATCAGCCACTATAACTTCAGCTTGCCCATAAAGAATTTATAAATCCTTGGATAACAATCAGCTGCATCCATTTCCTGAAGAAGAAAGGACAACTGATGTCTGTTAAACAGCCCAAAGGGACTGACCTCCACTCCCATCTGATGGTTACAGAAGAGAGACACACACACACTGGCATGTATGGAGATACTGTATGTTCAGGATGTGTGCACACTCATGCACAAACAGACACACAAGCATACAGATACACATTCTAAGGGCTGAGATAAAAAATAACCTCATTCATAACCTCTTCACACTTTGGACAGCATGTATTTGAAATATTAAGTACTGTAAGCATTAGTGTGTGTGAAAAACAAAACAAAACCAAAAACATAAAAAAAACATCCAGTAGGTTTCACTGAGTTATAACTGGAAACAGCGTCCTGCTATGGATAATTCATGTAGTATAAATAGGCAAAATTAAACAATAATATTGAGATCAGATGAGAAAGACTGTGCAGAAGATCTTGTTGTATAACAGCCCTACATTCATTGGACAAATCTGAATCTAAACAATTGTCATTTCTGAATATTTACAAGCCTTTAAGTGGCCATAGAATTCAAACAAATGAGTGATAACTATGATAACATATTTTTTCAAAGCCTATCAGTTAAACTCAATTCAAAGTGTTAATCAGTATATTATGTACAAATGTATGTACGATATGCATACAGTGTATACAAATATACACAGTAAAAACATTCTCTTGTTCTGCCTTTCTGTGTCTTCTACCCTCTTTCTGCTGCAGTAGTTAGCAGATAATTAGCACCTTAAGTTGTTTTTGAGGCCCATAACCTCCTCCAGGTTTGGGATCCGGCTCCTCGTGAAGTGGACAGAGTACGAGTGCCTTATTTGGTGTTACCCATGTTTTCACAGCTGACCGTTCCCTTCTTTTTCCCTGACTATCATCTTTCAGGCTGTGCTCAGATTCCATTCCTCACACATCAGAGCACACACATTCATCTTAAGGATGACATCTGTGGTGAATTTCTCAATAACCTAATAGTCAGTCAGAACAGGAGGGACTAAGGAAGGGGTTATGGTGGTGGGGAATATAGGATTATGACATATAAAATACTAAAACCCTGCTAGGTGGGTGTGGGGCTGTTGCACATAAAGTTCAAATTTGGTAATTTAAGATAATGTGGTTTGTGGTCCTCCAGAGGCTGGGCCATAATCCATGGCATTATACATTCAAACCCAGATATGTAATATGTTTTACCAAGGCCATAGGTGCCATATAATATCATTAGCTTGCAGTTAACATAGGAATTTATAGGAGAAGCAAGTGTTCGTTTACTTTCCTCTCAAGAAAAGGCTGTTAAAGCCAAAAGTAACACCACGTTTTACATCGAATAAACATGTGTCATGCGCTGAAATGCTTATGTTGGTCTTTCTGCCACAGTTACATAGAGGATTGAATTCCTTCCCTGTTCTCACGCCAGACATACATCAGGTCTTTTTGTAGTTTTGAGTTGAGCACCCTCAAACTGTACAAACAAATTACAAATCCCCAGTTTATAAGGCTCCTAATACGGTGAAAGGCCACACCCTGACACACTGTCGGACAACGGTGTTTTATGAAACTATCTTTTACCCCAACACCTATATGTGATTTGTATCTCCCATGATCCATATGGTGTGGATAATGTGCTTTGAAGAGGTCCATCAGTCAGTTAATCTAAAAGAAAAATAGTACCGTCAGATATCTCCCTGCCTTCAAGACAAACCAAGGAGAGAAAGGGGGTTTCAAAGCAGAGCAAAATCAGCTCCTCTCAGAGATGGAGAGGGTGGTTTAGAGAGGGGATTAAGGCGCTGCCTCACTTTGGAGCCAGCTTTTATAAGGTACATCATATTACTTCAGCTTCACACTTTCAGAGATATATCATCATCTGCCTCCCACTAAAGTTTGGCTGTTTTGCCCGCATTTTCAGTCTCAAACAAGATTAATACTTACCTACTCAGTGTGTGTGGAAACATAGTGACAGTAAGCTGACAGAACCTACTGTATGTAAAGCTTACACTAAGTTCAACATCTTGTTTAATGTTTGACACTGTGGAGAAAATACCCTAATGCACCTCAACACTGGATCAGCCTTGTATGAAACCTAGGAGGGTATTTACTAAGGCTTTGAGGCTCTTTTTTGGCACTAAACAGTTAAATTGCTTGTGTTCGTGTTTACTAAAGAGACGCAGTGGGGTTTTTCACCAGAAAAAAAAGAAGAAAAGTGGCAACGCAGGAATGTGCATGTTGGATCTCATGCAATTAATGCATTCCTGTTCAGGTATATAAAAGATAAGAGATGAGAGAATGGGAATTTACACAAATACCCTCGGTGCCTGATTTACCACCACTGTGACAGAGGGAAGTGAGGCTGAAATTCAACGTCAGGAGGAAGCAGGTGTAAAATTTGTGGCGCTGCTCTCATTGTGGCAGCTGTTAGTCATCTGAGATCTCTTTAGAGTTAAGAACATGTTTGAGGAGGGAGAGGGTGTTTGTAAATTGCATCGCTCACCAGAGGAGAATGTGAAGGACTTTTACAGGCTTTCAGGTCAAACACTGTTTCAATTACTGAATTAAATAAAAGATGATTTGACTGGTAGAAGACCATGTGATTGCAGCTCTAAAATATGTTTGCTGATGCCTAAGGATAAGGATAAGGAGGGTAAGGATTTCTTCAGCCATATTAAAGTTATGTTGGAGTAAACACATTCTTTTCTACTGGCCTTCTTGGTCCACCGGTGCATAGTACAGGCACGTCCTTAACACCACTGCTGTGCTCATTAACATCATCACTGTTGGTAAATATACTGCTAAATTGAAAAAGTGCAGTGCCACAATATTTTCCACACCTTACAGTGATTTACAATGAGTTTAGTAAATATCCCCCTTGTGTATAAACCTGTAACTATATCATTCATTACTCATTTAAATGTACAGTGCCTGGTTTCTTGTAGTGTTGTTAAACATGCCAGTAACCTTGCACCTCCACTGATGCACTGGTATTTCTTTTGAAAAGTTACTGGATGTCATTCTCAAGAACATGGCCAGAGACAGAGATCAGACCTATACTGTGAACTGGAGAGACTATTAACTGCTGTTCAACCACTTTTCAATATATTTAAAGCAAGCTCTACAAAGAGAAATAATGCACAGGTTGTATCTTGGACTTCAGACGCATTTCTGGTCTTGACTCAGTTGATCCCCCAACTGAATTGTGAAAGACCGCTCTCTATTTTGCACCAGTAAAAACAGAGAAACCCAATAAAGGTCATGTGTAAAAATATAGTTATACAGTCTCTCATGTCAAGTCAGTGTCCTAGAGTAAGATTAGGGCTGCTGTGAACGTGTTTGACTAGTCAGTTCATTGCCTGGGGAGAGTCCCCAGGCAAAATCCATATTCTGAGTCCAGGGCTGCCTTTAGAAGCAAGCCACGGAAATGATTAGTGCTGCTCAGCTGAAAAGCACAAAGGGGCCTGTTGGCTGGGCCTGAAAGTTTCAAAGTGAAACCGGTACACCTTGTGTCTGTGTTAATTGATCACAGGCACATTATCTTGCCTGTTCAAGGCTTAATTTGCCCTCTGAATCAACACCTTTTGTCGACTGCTGCAGTCATTTGTTGAAAGAGGGGAAAAAAAGAACTGCTACAGCTTAATCATTCCAAACAGGTGTGAGTCCCAGCCAATTTACTGCTCCCTTTTGTCATTTAGTCCTCTCGTACAGGTTGTGGCTTTAGAACACATTTCATTACACAGCGTGGACCTCGGTATCCTTTTTCAGTGTGAGCAATGAGCATTGTAGAAAACAAAATTGGAATGGAACATGCTGTTGCAACAAATGAAAATGTCAGAAAGAGGAAAGATATCATCAGCCTGCATGCTTGTGCGTGTGTGTGGGTGTGCGTCTGCGCTTATGTTTTAAATATAGTTTTATATATTTCCTTGTGTTTTATAAAAAATGATAGTTGTAAATAACATCAAGATATAATGTCCATAGAAAAATATCACTTTAATGTAGGCTTTTGACCATTCATACAAAAGTGCTTCAGAAGATCAAGAATCCATGAATACAAATCCTGAAAAATAATAAGAAAGAGTAGTATAACTTAAGAATAAATATCTCATATAGCTCACTGACATCTATAATACATTTCATTTGCAAGGATACATCCCAAATCTATTTTATTTTAATGTCACAAGTCATGCTGAAGGCTGGTACATGATACATGCTTTTTCAAAGCTCTGTCAAATGGATAGTACTTATTTTTATTCAAATTGAAACAATATTGCCACCTTAGTGGAATACTGATGGGTTGGATATGTCTTTTCAATAAATACCCAGAGAAAATACACTTCAGACACTCTAAACAACCAAAAAGAGTGAAGCTGACCTGGCAGAAATTAGGATCAAGTGAAAGCTGTGACAAAACTATTTTTGTCTTTTTATGTAAATTAGTGATGTTATATTCTGATGCACAGACCATGGTGTCATCTTTTTTGTTTATTATATAAAAGTTTAATTCTCTAGCGGGGACCTGCCCTCACTACGTACAAATGGAAGTATAAGGATAGAGAATGCTTGTGAACTTGATGGCTTTGGGGAAGACTGAGGGGGTCTACCCCCAACAGGGATAAAAAAAATAGAGGAAAAAGATTAGAATAAAAAAGGGGGGTGGATGAGCGGTTAATGAAAAGTAGAAGTGGAAATACAGCGGTTTCAGTGGGTTTAAACAGTGTAAAAACAGAGTCCGGGTGAGGTTCCACTCCTGAACGTCAGATCATTACACTGTTCCCCTTTGGAATACATTAAAAAAAATCACTATTATCTGCATAAGAAATTGGTGAAACCCCAGAGTCAACACTGACAGATACAGTATAGAGATTCCAGTACACTGACAAAGTAATACATATTAAGGGATTGTGGTGGTGTAGGAAAGCAGAAGGAATTTCCTTTCCCTTTCTGGAGCTCAAATTTGGTTGCGCTCCCAACTTCTCTTCTTTGCCCTTCGTGTGTTTTATTTCGTCTTTGCTGCATGCCTTTATTGTAATAAAGCCACATTCCTTTACAAATAATCTATTATATGAGAAACATGTGTTTTCCTCATAAGACTCAGTAGGCTTTGACAAAGTGCTAAATTCTGTTTGGAAAAGTGACTCATAGCCTGATTCTATATGACACGGTTGGCTTACTACAGTCAACAACTCACTATGCATTTGCTTTGAGATAAGAACGTTATCAACAACCCGGTGTCTGTGCAATGAGGGTGATTAGAAGACATATGGTACAAACACTTCTATTCTGACTTCAGAAATCTTACCTCCACCCATTTGTAGCTGCACAAATCTATCACAGGGGGGGATCAGCTGAGGGAAATGTGTATTTCATTTCAGTTGCTGTCCCCATTCTTAATGGGTAGCCATCCAGAGAGAATGAAATGATTGATTTTTGTCATCCTGAATGAGGATAAATGAATGAAAGCTAAATCTTCCATGAGGAGGAGGTGGAAGAGGAGCAGAAGTAAAGAGGGAGGGGGGGCTTAGCTTTCCTCACACGTCTGGCTAGACGGAAACTCAGCAAACCTGTGTGGCAGTAACCGGGGAAAAAGAATAGTCAGTGTATGTGTGTGACTGAGAATTACTCTGTGTGTGTGTGTGGATATATGCACACTCCACACGCACGAACGTGCCTGTTCACTTATACTTTGCTTCTAAGGTTACCTAATGAAATATTAATGGGAGATGTGGGAAGTGCGGGGCCTGGGTTGGCTGGGGGTTGGTGGTGGTGGTGGAACTGTAACTGCTGCTTCCTGTAGCTTGGGACATCTCTGTCACTCTGGATCTCACTGAGACAGCCCTGCCCTAATTTAATCTGACTTTGAATGAGCCTGTATCACAGGAGGTAAAATATGTGAACTTACTGCACTGTAAAGTGGAACAGAAAAAGAGAATGAGAAGAAGAGAGCGACAGTGAGAAAGAGACAGAGAAAAGGCTCTTAAAACATTTCAAATGCATCATAATCAATATTTAACATCACCTGTCAAAAGTGTCTAATATATGCTTTTTAAATGTGACAGAACAATGAGCTTACTGTATATATGACAGAGCTGTGCTCAGACTATTAAGATGTTTGATTGATGTTATACTGCGAGTGTGGCTCCGCTAATGGACTAAGATACACCTTGGGATTCTTTCATGATTAGATGCTGCTTAGTAGATTCTCAGGAAATGATAGTGAACTGTGAACTATGCGACGTGACGAGCAGCTCTACAAAGTGGCTGCTACATAATTACTTGCTTCTGACACCATTTAGTGTGTCCATCTCTCCACAAAACCTGAGGCAGAGGTCTTTTAATAACTATCACGAGTCACATTGTTTGAATCAGGACTTGCTTTTTCAGATTTGGATTTACTCTGTAATATAAGGCTATAACGACAACACATTTCCTTTCTAATAATCTCTCAGCTCTCAGCTGTGTCCGGAAAGGAAGACTATGATGGCCACATAGATAAACCTATTAGAGCAAAGAAAGATATAATTCTGCTTGGCATTTAAAATAAAATGAATGTGCATCTAGAGACAAACCACAAAGCTTAAGAGAAGACATCAAATTGGGCTGAAAATGTTTGCATTACTCATCCAACCTGATTTCAGTTTTTCCAGTTTCCAGATTTTTTGTGTTTTTAGCTGACATGTTTTCTTCACTGTGCCTAAATAGCTGGATAAATGAGAGTACATGTGCCAATAGTTTATCCACTCCCAGGTGGAGTCGGGAGTAACTGATGCAGCTCCTATGAGTTCAACCAAAGGATAGCAAGATGTTTTAATATATTCAAACTGTAGCAAATGCAGTGCACCGTTGCCTCTGAAATTAATTATAGACCAGCCAAAAACTATTCTAAGTGACATCCACAATAACTGCACAGCAAGTCACATGCAACTGCCAAACTGAATGTGACACATGCTTGCAAAATGTGGACTTGGTGTTTTGATTTGTTTGCACCTGTAAATGCAGAAAAGTAATCTGAGTATCTGTATCTTTTGCAGTACATATATCTAAATGTGCCAACCTGAGCAAAATTATGTCTGTGGGGAATGAGAGTGATTTTTATCACATCCATCATTTTGTGTGTAGCATGCCTTTGGAATAATCTGTAAAAAGTCTAACACTATAAAGATTTTCTCAAGTGTGTCTCTTCTTAGATAGTCAGTCATGAAGCCTTTTAAGCTTTTCATTTCTAACTCATCCATTTTCTCTCACATTTTCTTAAAGACTTTAAATAGAATTATAATTTATATTTATCAGGCCTCTTATCAGGGTGGCAAAATGTATTCAACAACAGTAAACACTATGTTTTCTCCTTGCCATCTCTGCTAACATGATGACGGCTAGCGTGCGTTAATCTTATAAAGTCAACCTTTTAAAAGGGAATAGGGAGTGGATAGTGCTGGGAGAAAAAGGGCTGGACGGACAGTTATGTACAGGATTGTATCCATGCTAGGAGCTGCCCCTGTCCATATCCAATGTAAGGTTATAGGAATATCATAATCCCTCCTCTGAGCTCCTTTGCACGGAAGATGATGACTAAATTTCCAGTGTCTTATCACACACTCCCAGACTGGAACTAGTACAAGGGGTTCTGAGGGAGGAACCCAGCATGAAAAGTGCTGGGGATGAGATGATCAGATTAGCGGTGGCTGTTGGATTTGTTTGTGGTGGTTGCAATCGGAGCGGAGCAGACGTTGTTCAAAATGCCCGTGGAGATGCAAAGCCTCCACAGATCCTTTCACTCATAAAAAAAATAAATAAATACTTTTTTGGGGGGGGGGTTCAGGAGTGTAATGTGGGGTGCTCCTGCAGGGGTTGAATTGGGGGAAACAAATTTAACACTTCAGGGCCTTGGGGAGGGAGGGAGGGAGGAGTTTTAGTATTTTATCAGGTGGGTGGATGCTGAACTGCTTCACATGGTGAGACAAGTGGGACTGACTGGTGGTATTCAGCAGG
>NW_018127911.1:5186958-5206349 GCF_001952655.1 Monopterus albus
TTACGGTTGCCTGTGAGGATGAGGCTGTGACAGTAGGCTCTTCAGAAACCTCACCTGAGGCACAGGAGCCTCTCCTATACGGTGTATGCCTTGTGAGAGGCTGGATCGAGGAGGAGACACCAAGCAGTTCTGTAAATGCCTTCAAGGAAGATAGAAAAATAGGGTGGGTGAAGAAAGGGGGGCTAGACTTGGCTGATGTAGGGATGAGCTCCCTAAAACCCAGATAGAGAGCCAGAAAATGTCTCATTGTTCAATTAGACAGGAGTAAAGAGATATTCTATATAGAAAATATGCCTTAAAGTCTTCAATGGCAGCATCAATCATTGTAATGACTGTGGGATAGATTCTTAATGATGATGAAGTAAATACAGTATACTATATTGAGGAATGGAGGCTATTTCAGAGGGACTCCTGAGACTCACTGGGGATGAGCAAGAAATCTTGTAGTGTATAGTATCATTTAGGGAATACATGGCTTTATGTTCACGTATATGTCTTGCTCTGTAGTCATGTTAAAGAATATATTTCTTGTTTATATAATTTAATAAAATATTTGCATCACCACCAGTATAAAACAAGGCTGCTAAGCACTCAGTGTCAAATCACATGTCAGCTAGATTCAAATACATTATTCCCAAAAGAATTCAAGTCTTGCAGGCCATTTTCCCACATGTTTAATTTTGTTAAGTGATGCAAACGGATGTCAATACTAGTCTGTACCACTTACCTTAAATACCTTGTTCGGACAGCAGACAAAGACACGGCTTTGCTTATATGACATAATACGGTGGTGCACTTTGTACCCCTAAGCCAGGTCATTTCAATAGAGAGAAAGCCACTGAGTCAGCTTGGCGAGACAATGTCGATAAGGTAATGGCATAGATCAATACCAAAGATTTGGGCCAGATCTTAATTAAAGAAACAACTGCTGATACAAATGATGTTTTCAATGTATTGATATTGTTGGGGGCAAAGGGTGGGTTGGTTGTAACGGAGCAGCTGATCAATGTACTTAACATTAGCATTCCTTTTCATCATGTACCAAGATCACTTAATTCTCTCTCTCTTCCTCTTGTCCCATCACTCTGTCATCCTCTCTTTCTCCTTCCAAACACCTTTTCAGATCTATCTGAGGCAACCCATGGCCCCTCCCCCACCTTACAAGGTGAACTTGAAGGTCTGCAGTGTTGTGCTTTTATGTCTCAACTTCTTGTAGTCACAATGTGTTGAACCAGGAAAAAAAAAAATCAAAGACAAAGTTAGGACCGCACCTAAGACAAGAAAGTCCCTGTTGTCTCCAGACAACAGTGAAAACCAACAAAAAAAGCATCAATCTCTTGTGAATGGTAAAACAATAATTATTAAAAGGGAAGCTGAATTGATGGATCCCATTAAAGCTAACACAAAGTCTCCAGAGGCCTAGCAGCACAAACAGTCCAAAGTCAATAGTATGATTCCCCAGGTATCCTTGACCAGGACCTGGTTTAAAGAGACATCAATCTGTTTAAACTGGGGTGTCAGTTCCCAGCTAATGAAGCTACAGCCAACTAGGTAGAGTTGTCCCTATACAGCAGCCTGGTTACTGCAAAATCTAATTAGTATGTTATGTTTCAAGAAGAAATTTCAGTCACTGGCTCCCGAAAAACCTAGCCTCTCTATCCTAGTGAGAGGTTTGAACAATACAGTGTAATATTTTATTGTAATATTCTATCCTGAAATGGGTGATTTTTTTAAATAATTCATTCAGTCTTATGCAGACAATGTAACAAACAAACAATGAAGGTATTTTTAAACTGCAGTCAATATAAACGCATCTACTTTCAAGTGCAAAACTGAATAAATATGATAAGTAAATGAATAATAATTGGCAGCCAAGTTATCTTTTTGTTACATGCATTCTGTCCAAATGCTCAGATTTTATTTTTATTTTTTTTTTGTATTCTTATAAAACAATTACTCTCATTCTTTTATTTTATGCATCACATGTTAATGCTACTGAAAGTTTTATCATTTCCTTCCATTATCCTAATGCATGCAATATGTGAAAGCTTCTTAAATCATGTATTAGGTTAATTTATTTAATTTAATTTATTTAATTTATTTGTTTAATTATTAAATAATACCTGCTGTAGTATGTTAGGATGCAGTTTATGGTTTATAAATGACACATAACCCTGTCTTCTTCCAGAAAAGACACAACAACACTCATTCATATTTTCACCCAAGCTGAATATTCAGCACCTAGTAAGAAAAACAACAAGATTAAAGCATCCACAACCTTTTTGAAATCAAATGTATTGCACATTACAGCACTGAAGGCAGTGTTGTGCATATAGTAGCTCAATCATTACCAGTTAATAAGGGGTCTACAGTAGGTTTGGTAGAGAATTGACTGACATCCTAATATTGAAATAATTTTCCACCTTCCTCTCACAGACAGGGAATTAGTTTTATCATATCAAAGGTTTCCTTTAAAATGGGTATAAAAATCATTTAAACAGACAGTGGCGGTGATTATTCAAACTAGGTTATTTGCCCGGGTGTGTGTGGGTGTGTGTGTAAAATGGCATCATCTTCAAGACAACTTCATTTCCCACTAAATTGCTGTCTGTCACCAGAATAAGTAAATTTGTCAGCGTCATTGTGTCAAGTTAGGGGAATACATCAAACAGTCAATCTGATCAACAGGAAATGAACACACAGTGAATAATGCAATGACTGAAAGGAGAGCGGATTGGTCTGTTGATGTGCCAAATGTAAATTCCCCCCTCAGTTTCATTATTATTTTTTTTTTCTTGAACGCATAAAAAGCTCTCATCTTCTACTGAAATGCTGGCTTGTCAATGTGGCTCTATGACTGTATTTATTACCTGTTACCTCAACAAGCTGATAGATAATTTGAAAATGCATAATAATTCAGAACCTGAACACAAACATGTACAGCAAGTTAACACGGGTGTGGATATGTGGAAAGCCAACAAATGCCAAGCCTATTGATACGTTGACAAATGCTATGATTTTCTGGTGCCAAAAGAAGTTTTTGGCTCATGCAGAGATGTAATAATATTTTACTGTAGATTTCATCAGCTTGACATTATTATTAAACAAACATCTGTAAAGAAAATAAAAATGCTCATTTTAAAATCTACTGTAAATAAGTATTTAATCCAACAGATTTACCACCCACCAAGGTGACTTTTACTCAAGCTGTTAAAATGTTTAATCTTTAAAGAAGGTTGAAGCTTTATAAAACGAACCCCTTACATTTGGTTTTCCATTTTTTGGGGTTTCATGACATTGTCAGTGAAACCTGCTGGTGTTTTCAGTGGCAATGGAGAATGTGTTTTATTGTATCTGAAAGGGGCTTTCCAACATTGTAGCTAAAGCAAGTGAGTAAAATGTTTAACTAATTTGTGAACACATTATAATCATCAACCTCAAAAGGTGGCCGGCGTCAGTCTTCATAGCTAAAGACTGTGAATCTACTGTGCATCTCCAACATATAAATATGAGCTCAGTGGGATTAGCTAACCACAAGATACCAAAACGTTAAAATTACCTTTTCTCAAACTCAAGAGAGAATTGTGATACTCTCCTAAACATTGGACGAGATAGGGAGAAAGAAAGAGGCAGAAACAGAAAAAAACATAATGGAGTTTGGAGGTCTTTTGTGAAGCCGATATTGTCTCTTAGTTTGATGTTTGCCTTCAGGATAAAAAGAGCTCCTCTGGAGTAACAATATACACCAAAATAAAGAATTGAGGTTGAAAGAAAAAGGGACAACAGCAATAACAGAACAATGGTGCACAATGGCAGGTATTTAACTGCCCTAGGAGAAGAGGGATGGGTTTACGGTCACGTCTCCCAGAATAACGCTGCACAACTTAGGTCACAAGAAAATGTTTCCTGGCTTTTCAAAACCTGCCTGGATTCATTATATTTTGAGGGGATCAGGCCAGAGATTCATGAACAGTGGTTTAACCCCCCCAATTAGTCCAAGTCCCTCTGAGGCATTCTCTATCTTGTGTTGATACATGAGGCTACGGTGACAAACCTGCCCTGGGGTTAGGTGATTCAACTCCAAAGTGAGTTCAAAGCACTCTTGTTAAACTTGGAACACAATACTATGCTGCCGAGGGTATAGGTGCACCCTGAACAGGCAGCAATGGCCAGACACTGGATTAGAACACCTGAAAACTATAGAAGGACATGGATGAGAGCATCACGTCATTGCTGTGCTCAGTGTTTAACTGACACTGGTGATTGTATGACAATGATTAGACATGAGAGGTAAATCCCAAGCCAAAACAACACATCACCATTGGAATAACAAGGGAAATGATACTTTAGGAAAGTTTAATATTAACAAATAAATAGAGTATTGCATGTTATCAGGTTTATTTGTTAATTACACCACTAGCTTAGGTTGCTAGTTGATGGAAAGTGCAATAATAAGCTGCTGCACCTTTTAAAATAATTTGACAACTTTTGATTTTTTTTTTTTTTTGGATCAAACTCAAATCAAATCAAATCAAATCAAATCAAATCAAACAGTTTATTTTCAATACTAACTGTGGTGGGATGTTCTTAATGTAGATCAGAATATGGGTCATTTTTGGAAAGGCACTGACAAACACTATTTTGTCATTAAGCTACGAAGACCTCAGTGTACAGTGATGTACAGTTAGCTAATGTATGACTGTTTCACACTCATGTCTTCATAATAGAAAGATTAAACAACTCCTCACTTCCAGAGCAATTGGCCCAAGTCCAGTCCCATTTTTTTTCTTCCTTGTGATTCTCTAATAGAGCTGACAGGAGCCTGGAGATTTTTGCCATTCAAAAATGCTTTTGGGTTATCTATATCTCAAAAGCTTTCCACTCATCAGTGGGTAATTTCAGACTGTTCCAAGATGATAGGTGAGTGAATAAGAAACATTGCCTGCAGCAAATAAAGAAAGTGGTGGAAAGAGAAAAATAAAATATATATATATAAGGGGGTGCAGTGAAGAGTGCAAGGAAGATAAATAAGACAGATACTTTGTTTCATTGTCAGTGGCACTCCAGGGTTATTTGAAGCACTTATTTATGCACTGTAAGCAGAACAATACTGGCGAGCAGAAATGATTAAATACAGACTCTTCAAGCAATAGACATCTCATTGTGGTGGGCCCTGGCTTGCCACTGGGCCAGTTTGATAAAAGCACTATGAGCTGATAGCTGATACAATTTGCCAGACAATTTGAATGGGAGTGGCTGGGAGGAAGGGGCCTCAGCTCAGTTGGTCTGTTGCTGACAGCCTGTATAAGCTATAATAAAATCATTAGAATGTAAATGCTTTATTGCAAAATAAGAGCCTCAAGCTAGGTTGACATTATCTGCCGCCACCCGAATGAAAGCACCGATTAGCATTCCCTGATTCAATGATAGAAGCAACTTATCTTTATTAAAATTTTTCAAATCGAGTCTTCATTTTTCATGATTGAGTTTTAAGCAAATGTAATATCCAGTTCAGTTTGTGGATGAAATGGGTGGCGGGTGTGGGGGGGGGAGCAGGATGCCCCAGAAATAATTAGTGTACACGTTTCTTCCCTACATGTGTTTCATAACCAACAAATTGGATTTCATATTTGACGTGTCACTATCTAATACATTTGCATGAAAATACGGGGCCGAGTTTACAGAATAATTACTGAAAGTGTACACCTCTTTAACATGTGTCTCATAAAAATGAAATTTGATTTGTTTGAATGTGACTATCACGGTTTTGCCAAATAATTGTTGCAGAATATGAGGGTTAGACTCTGACTTGATTTAGATGTTCATATTCGTGACACACACACATTTTCAGCTGAGTCTTTAAGCGGGCCATTGCTTAGTAGGCAGACAGCCAATTCTTATGCAAATAGCCTGGTACTGAGTATGGGATATAATATGCTGTAGCTCAAATGTCACACTGGGAGTAAGAGTCTGTGTGATATAAAAATGGCTGACTTACATATTGTTCTGTAATATATGCTTCCTAATTTGATATTCCTATTTAATCTTTTAGATGTAATTCCCCCCCAAATGTATTGCTGTATAGTATAGAAACACTGGTGACACATAAGATATCCTCTGAGGTGTTTGTGACACCTTTGTACAGCTAGTGTTTAATGGAAGTGATTATGGTGAAACATGACAGGGCTCTATACAACAGATCTGGTGTCATTCTGATCTTTTATTCCTCGCCCTGGATTATCTTGTTGCCTATTTGCAGATCTTATTTGGTAACAAAACCTGTAGGCTACTGGGTGTGAATCACTGAACAGACAAATATAATCTTGGAAAATTTTAAAAGCAAATGATTACGAGTGCCAAAAAAATGTGTATGAAGGCAATGCAATAAGATAATGATGTTCACAATTTACTGTTAATGCGGGTGAATAAACTAATACTAAAACTGACTGAAATCTTGCATTTGCAGCTGCAAGTCCTTGGAGGGGGACCATTAAAGTGTCCCACTGTTTATCCCTGTGAACTTGAGGACACGTCTCTGGGGTAGCTTGAAGCTCTGCCCTACTTACTTGGAGCCTTTTAACCATTAGTGTTGTTCTGAGGAACACCAAAACAGCTACACTAACAGAGCGAACAAGACGCCTTCTGTGCTGACAAGACAACACGTTGCTTTCAGTTGCAGTATCAGTGTCAAGGCTTTCACACAGAACTTCCGAGATGTGTGCTCAGGAGCCGTATTGTTAAGAGCTCAAGGTAGTGCTACACAATGCAGTTGTTTAGGTGCACCCAGAGGATTTGCAATTGAGTTCATGTGCCCCCTCTTACAGCAATCACTAGGTCATACATCTTGTGGAGTAAATTCAAAATCCCAGACCTCTGCTCCATTCATTGAAGACAAAAGCAGGGACACAAATTGGTCCAAAAACACAGTGTAAAAAGAAAAGCTTACATTAAGCTCAAGGGGACTCAAGGGACCGGACCAATCACGGTATGTGAAGAAGAATGGTGGTGAAGCTAGGGACCGGGCACCAGTAGATAAATCACTGCCATCATGCAGATTTACTGTGTTGGAGTAAAAGATAAATGTGTAAAAGGGTTGTGTGTCAGAACCCGCGGTGCAGGGCCACACCGTAATGCTGGGTCAGTAATTGAACTTTGCTATAATTATCCTGAGGAGATAATATTAACTTATAGTCTTTGCGTGAGAAAAAGATGGTCCATAATTCATTTGCTGGATAGGGTGAGGGTACTGGATGGCACTCTCTCTCACTGTCCCTCTCTCTCGTTCCCTCACAATGACAACTGATGGGCTTATTTTCCTGTGGCCCCGGGGGATGATGAAATAGTAAGCAAACATTCTTTCTCAGGAGAAGAAGGGTGCTCCATCATAGTGGCTGGTTCCGCCACTGCCGCTTGTGTTGTGTGGCAATAACAGGAGGTTATGGGATACAATACACTTGGCCTCCTCCTCCCAATGCAGAGGGCCTTTGCAGTACACTGTCGCTTTGTCGCAGTTTCTTTAGTCTCGCTTTTGCAGTTCACGACACCACCTTCACTTCGTAAAGTGTTCTATTTTGGGTGAGTTCAAGGTTTTTTCTTCTTCTTCTTCTGGATTATTTTAAAGTAGTGGAATGTCATTATTTAGCATTTGTGCAGCGTCAGAGTAATCACTTTCATGGATGGTGGCCTTGTGACTTTACAAGAAGTATGACATTTCTACAGGATCTACAAGAGTCTTTTATCACGTTTCTATTTCACAAACTCCTTGTAAATGAACCACATGTCAATTTCCCATTTTAAAATTGATGTCATGGCCAAGCCTAGCTGATTTCTAGAGAGGCATCTTGTAAAAATCTGACACCCATGGGCCCATTATTTACACCAAGCAGCACTCCTTCAGCCTAAGCCGTTGTAAGCAAAAGGCTGGGCAAGGCTGGGACATTTACAATAGGTCAAAATAACACTGCCACCCGTCGCTCGCTGTCTGACAATATTCCATTCATCTCATTTGAATAATGAGCAATATTGATGGACATTAGCTGAGGGGGAGGAGGCTCCAGGCACCAGAGGGGGCCGAACACTGTCAACTCTTATTTGCCCGACCAGTTTGTTAACCAGCTGTGTGAAGCAGTGGCGGCAATAACGGCAATGAGACCATTCCTCCAGCTGCGCTGTTGCTGTTCCAGAGTAAACAACCAATAGACCCCAGTTTATCACCATGCTAACTGGATTTAGACAGAGAGCTACAACAGCAACTTGACAACAGTCAAGCATTATAACAGCTTTCACTGTGTGTCATTTCCATTATTGATATTCAAAGGAGCTAGTTTTTATAAAACCACATCTCTAATCCTCATTACTCCATCTTTTCCATTGGTGGAATATAGCATAGCTGCCTGCTGGAACACCCACCTTGGTGTGTTGTCAAGTTCCAGCCAGCGGGGGCTTTTGTCTCTGTGCTGTAAAGAGAAATGACAGCATAATGTGATTTACGGGCGATTGCTTGGGCTCAATTAAATTAAGTCCCCAATAATCCATGATGAATGCACACCTACGCCAGTCATTAAGATTCAAAACAAAATATGGGCTTATCGTATCATGGCACCATGGAGGGAACACACCCTTTAATAGATGTGCTGATTCATTTAGTCATTTATGTCACAGCGTGTAATGCGCCCAGTGTCTGTTGGCTGCTAATGACTAGTGAGTCTCTCAAGATGCCTGTTCCCTAAATCCAGGAAAACTGACTGGGAGGCAAACCAAGAACACAACACACAGAATCTTGAATGCGATATTAATTTATGGGATTAACAACATTTAATCTCATTATTGAGAACATTTGAGCATTCTAAATTACATTCTGAAAAGAAATTGATCCGTATAGGTAGCAACTCATTTTGGCATCTTTCTCTTTTATTCTGGGTGAACTCTACGTAAGTTGGTTTCAAACATGGTAGAGAGGACACTGGGGCAGTCAGCAAATGCTTGGCCACTACATTTTGATTGACAGTGTCATATTTGTAAGAGGGTTATGAACCACAAAACAAGGGTTAAAGGGAAATTGACCCAGAAGTTGACGGGTGACTGATACATTGAGCCTGGGGTCTTTAATCTTGCTGCTGAGCTTACATGAAGCTTATATAACAAATTACAATGCCTACAGGGTAATACATCACCTGATGGATCTCCTTCTGCTTTTGCGCCCATGAGAGACTTCGTAGATTCACTGGAATATAGGATACTGGTTCTGTGTTCTCTGAATATGATCAGAATGAATGATCTGCCAAGAGAGACTAAAATGCAAAGCACTATTTAGAGATATCATATTATATTATGTTATTTATTATTTGAACAGTTATCTAAGAGCATTGATTAGCTTGGAATAAAAATGCAGTATTATGACATATTGATTGAGTTTCAAAGCAAAAATTGTTAAAAAAAACAATACCAAAATTTTTAAGATGTCAGCAAACATTTACAGTATTTAAACAAATAAGTGTGCCCGTCATTAAACAGTAGATTGACTATTATCATATAATAAAAATTCATTATAATACCCTGGCATTTCCTCCTGTACTCTACATGGCCCCTGCTTGCAGTAATATCCATTGTGTTTTTTTATGTACTGATAATCAAAGTAGATCTGGTACTATGGTCTTTTGAACTGTCACAGGTTCCATCATATAGAATTTTATTAGTATACTCTATATCAATTTACAATACTTTAAAGACTTCAAGACTTCAGGAAAGAAATGTCCCATTAATAATAATAGTAAGGCCCAGACCTTACTACGTATGTAAAGTGTCCTGAGATGACTTGTGTTCTGATTTGGCACTATACAAATAAATTAAAAACTGAATTAACTACTGCCTTATTACAACACTTTCTGTTTTACACTGCTGCTAAAACTGCTTTTAATAACTTGAAAGTAACAAATGATTATACTAACATTTTGATTATACTGCACAGGGTGTGTTCACTTTGACATGATTCTCAACCAAAATCTGAGACTGTACATTATCCATCGCACCGGCTTCCAACGTCGTCATTTCCCTTCTGAATCCTGACATCAGACACCGAGATATATTCTCTCGATAACAGAGACCCTGTCTGCCTTAAACCACGTCCTGGCTGCACCTGGCAAATGATAAAATGTATGAATTGTTCGATAAGCCCACAAGTAGAACAACACTGTCCAGGTGCAGATTATTGTTGAGGTATAAGCGCCGTCTTGGTATGCAGAAAGAGGCAGATCCTTCTGATAGCTCTGCAAAAGGGATTCAACTTCAGCACCCCGGCTTTAGATGTGTTCCGCTGTTCTGATCTCCTCAGACTAGTGTAAGGTCAGAGGTCATCATAATCGCTCACCACACTTCAGTTGATGCACTGTCAGGATGTCAAGTTTTGATCACTGTTAATGCAGTTAGCAGTTTTCTCAAATATCACAAATGTCAGTGCAGCAATAAAAAAAAAAAAAAAAAGGTTCAGCAAAGGTTATAAAGTTATTTGTGGATGTGGAGACTTTAACTGCCACGATTCACACTCCCAGAGCACCGTTAAACAGAAGTACTGATCTCAGATCATAACCTCTCATACAGTAATTGGTGGTTTTGGTTCAGGGGAATGCAGTCAGCACTCCTACTAGCGAATAAAGCCATCTGTAGAAGCTCTGGCAAGCTGACTAATCATGCATTACTCACAGTCAATTCGAATGCATCTTAAAGTGGATGACAGAGGCATCTTAAGTTTCCATAACCCAGGGACTAAAGCAGTCAATTTAAAGCTTTGGTTATAGCTATTGAATCTGTAGCTGTATGTCAGCTTTAAAAAATGGCAATTGAAGCATTTCTGAGTTCTGTTTGTCAAGAGAAAAATAGTTCATGGTATTATTGCATTAATGCTTTCATTAATGGCCTGTCTGGGGCTCAAGTCACTGCATTTACAGATGTCATGAATTCACCTCTACATAAATGATAACGTTCTTTTATCTAATAAAAAGCTACCAAAGATATAAGATAAATCCAACTTTATTCAGGACACAGAACACATCAGATATTGTATAAAGCAAAGTGATACAGGGCTTAAATAGGTAAAACATGCTCACAGTAAGAGCATCAATATCAGGAGATGCAGTATATATTTATATAATGGGCTAATGTAATCTAACGTTTGTGCCAGTTCCTGAGCGTTTACAGATCTTTGTTCCCCTGTTAACTATGTGTGCTCTCCACATGGCTGCCAGGAGCTCTTCCTGCTATTAAAGCCATTTGAAGATATCAAAACGTCAGCATAGCAAAGAGTCAAGCTCAGGGATTGTGTATCAATGCCCAGATGTAAATTTAAAGTTCCAATTTAATGAGAGCCAGTTACTGTATTTGTTAAAATCACAAATTTTGATTAGTTAATCAGAAAAGTTTGGATCTGCCATATTTCTATGCTGCTGGTTATGCACACATCCATCCACATGTGTTTATAACATGGCCAGCTTGAGCTTATGCTCCAAAGTTTAGTTAAAGCAACAGGGATAAAATTAGTTTTTATTTACCTTTTTAACCAAAGCAACACACATTTCCATGTCATTCTCAGCCAGTGTTAGTAGCAATGTTTACTTTATGGCAGACAAACTTACATTTTCAAAATAATTGTTACATTTTAAAAATAGTTGCTGCTTTTTCAAATGACAAGATTCAGAATCTGGATTTTTAACCAGAACTAATGAGAAAATTACATAATAAAAATAATAACAGTTTGTTAATTTATTTGAACTGGTCTCATGAAACAGTACAAAAAAAAAGTTCAGAATGAAAGAATAAAAGAATGAAAACATTTTTCATAAGAAAATAAATAAAATGTGAAATGTTTTCCTATTTTATTTTATTTCATTTATATTTTATGGTTGTATGTTGTGCAGCAATATTTCTGTGGTATGCAGACAAAGCACCACATTTCTTGAAACCAAATCCCTTTCCCACCCATGCAACACAGATGCCCGGGACCATCTCCCTTACTCCCATCTCTCAACAGCTTTTGAGAGGTCTAAGTATAAAATAGCGAGGTGCACTAACAGTATCTGTCCTTTGCAGGATACATATAGAGGGTACGTGGGGAGGCTCAGGTAAGAACTTGCATCAATCTGTCACTCGCTTCCCTCTGGGCGATAAGAGAAATTCCAACATAAAGATAACGCTGGACATTCAACTTAATTCCAAAGGAAGAACTTTTCATCAGTGGGTCACATATTAGCTTTCAGAAAAACGGAGTGCCATGAGTTTCTTTTTTTTCCCCCTTCCACCTTCCGCTTGCATTGCACAGTCCGAGTATGAGGATGACACTGTGAACCTGGGTTCTTACAATTTCAAAGCAGACATGTAGTTTGGAAAAGTGTTCTATTTTTCATTATTTTCCATCACCATGTTTTCTCACTTGAAATAAACTTCTCTGATAATACAGTGACTAGACCCTTGGTAGTATCTCCTGTGTTTTGGGCCAAAACATTACAAACTGTGTAAGAAATTTTGAGGTCAACCAGGTTTTCCTTCAGACTTTGTTTGGTTTTCTCTAGAGATTTTCTGCATCTGCTTGACAATCTGAAGTAGCGCATTACGAAACAGAAGTTGTTTTCACTGTCGGTTTTCAGTTGACAGATTGTTTTAGTCAGCTGAAGTAAATCCGTGTCATTTTGCAAGCTGTCCAAGCTAAGGTGTGGTACAGCACTGCTGTAAAAAAAAAAAAACAAATCAACCCAGAATCCTGTAGAAGCATGTGAAATGTAACATGTAGAAAAGGGGGCTAACTGGATCACTAATCTGGGCATACATGGCTTTGGTTAAAGTTCAAAATGTCAACTAAATTGATTTCATGAGGCACAGCTGGCAGCAAATTAAGTGCTAATCATTCACAAAACCCTGTTAACCACACATATTATCCCCAAAACATTTGAGTCATCTGAGTTGAGTGGTTTCTATACATGTTTTATCTTCATTGTTTTCAGTCAGTTTATAATTTTAGCTGAAGTCAGTTAAAGAAGCACATGAAATCCTACTTACTGTATGTCATTATGTTTTTCGCCACATTGATGGATCAAGCTTTGTAGACAGCAATAAAACTTAAAATGCATTGTGCTACAGTAAAGACCCCACAAAGGAAAATGGTATGGCGAGAAAAAGACTGACATTGTCATGCGGAAGATAAGGCGTTCCATACAGAGACAATTGATTAGCTTCATAGTGCAGCAATAGCCCTTACTCAGCTGGGGTGATGTGTAAGTGCTAGTCTGGCTGTTTTTTTTAAAGGATCATATGGATCAATACGACATGGCACATTTAGGAGACCCCTACACCATACCCTGGGACTAAAGAGGCAGGAGTGGAGCCCCTCACTGCACCATCACCTCCACCCCCTTTTTTTGCTGATTGCTAGGGGGTTGGGGTGGTAACAATAATAGCTTGGCGAATACGCCATACCCTTGGATTTTTCAGATTTTTTAAAATTTGTTCTTTTTTCTGTGCGGCACTTGTCTCTCAGGTTTGCACAGAGGATGTTTATTGTAATGGTAAGTCAGATAGAAAATATTATTGTTGACCCGAGGTTTAATAGCTGTTTTTGTTAGTTTTCTTGCAGGGCTTCTAACAATCAAGATGTCCCCGTGCAAACAAAGACTTATGGTCAGGTGGGGAGGTGAGATAAACACAATTAAAAGTGACAAGAGAAATATACTGTTATGTGTCTGGATCCATCACTCAATATTATTTGGGGGGAAAGACAACAATCTTTTACAATAAAAGGAGAAGAGCAAACTGTCTGTGATGCACTACTATATAAATAGCAGGTTTAACTTTTTTCTTTTACTTATTTGCCTATAGTAATTGAAAAGAATATACATATATATATGTATATGTATATATATATATATTAGACACAAAGCATGACAGCTTGCTTTCAAAATTAATACTGCTTAAAAACTGGGGTCACCATTGCTACAGAGGCCCCACTAATTGACTTCTTTATCTTTTCAACTGCGTTATAAACAGCAGTTTGGGGCTGTAGCAAATAATTCAAGTAGAGGGTTTTTTTGTGTGTCTGTGTGTTTTTTGTTTTTATTTTTGTGTGTGTGTGTGTCTATGTGGACCAGCAGGGAGACAATGGAGACCCATCGATTGGAAGGGGGCTCAACATCCTGCCTTCTTGTCAGCTGAATAAAAAGACCATTACCCTTTCAGCTCTGGTTTGATATACACCACCAGGGAAGAAAGAATTAGTGCTTTTATTTCCCATTTCATCAACCCATATTTCCTTTTTTCTGTTCTGTTCTTTTTGTCTCTTTTTCTTCTGTTTGTCCTACAATCATTGCGATCTTTTCTACACTGCCGGGCTGAGTTTGTGAAACAATAGGAGGAGGCTAATAACTTTTCCTGGAGCGGCAGTTTTTTGCCAAGGGGAAGAAAAGAGGAAGAACGGTGATGATAAAAGGACGCTGACCTTGGTCAAAGGTCAGCCACTGTGATCTTATTGTCATTCCTTTTGGCCCTTTCAAAAAGAGACTTCTGTATTTCATTACCTTGGGATGGAATTTAACCTATTTCTCTGAAAGGTTTCAAAGGAATAAAGGCTGTTAAGAGCTGTGAAGACATAAAGTCATGTATAAACAATCAAATTTATTCTTTTTTGATGTTGTGGTTAATAACAAATTAGGAGATAAAACATTTATTAAATTAACAAATTGCCCACATTTCCAGGTGAGACACCAGTTAACTATGAACAAACTTAAACTTTAAATGCATTTTTTTTCACTATTTAGATTTTTTTTTTACTCTTGGCCAAACAAAGAAAGGGTCTTTATTTTTCTTTATAATACAGTATACAGTTTTTTTAGTTTGTTTTCTGTTCTTCACCTTTATTCTTACTGAGGGCTCCAATGCCATAGGAGATCTGTTGTATGATTTGGCTAAGTCACACAGGTTATGTTATCCTGTAAGTTAATTTTATTTACTGAGCGCCTCAGCCATGTTGTAGATGAACTCTTGCCATAGTTTAAATTACAGGAAATAGGCTAATATGTGCCACTGAGAAAGGTTGAAAAAGTCTACTTTGTTTGGCTAAAGGCATGTACCCTGTAATTTGTAAAACTGTTTGAGAATGCACAACTCCAAATCAGAAAAAGTTGGGATGGTTTGTAAAAATCTAAATTAAATCTGAAAATAGTGATGTGTAAATTATCTGTGCCCTGTATAACACTGAAAACAATATAGCAGCACATTATTTGATGTGATTCTTTGTTCAAAATAAACACTCTGATGCCTGCAACACATTCCAACAAAAGGTGGGATGTTGCATTTCAGTGACAGTAATGAGGTAAAACAATGAAATCATGAGTTAATGTAAAACAGGTGATGTCAGCAGGTGATTGCATCATGATTTGGCACAACAGTGGCATCCAGGAAAGGCTGAGCCCTTTAGGAGCAGAGAGGGCCGAGGACCACCAGTTTTCCAACATATGTGTGAGAAAATTAATGAAATGTTTAAAAACAGTGTTCCTCAGTGAAAGATAGGAAGGGATTTGGACATGTCACCCTCTATGGTGCAGAACGTAATTAAAAGATTCAAGGAATCTGGAGGGATTTCAGTGCATAAAGGGAAAGGACACGAGCCTAAGCTGGATGGCCATGATCTCTGATCCCTCAGATGACACTGTATCATGAATCATCACTCTTCAAAAAGTGATATAACCACATGGGCTCAGGATGACTTCGGCTCACCTGTGTCAGGCACTACAATACGTAGTTATATACATAAATGCTGCTGTAAACTGTACTGTGCCAAAAGGAAGTCGTATGTCAACAGTGTCCAGAAGCGCAGTCTACTGCGATGGATAATCATACAGTGGAAATGTGATCACACTAATCAGTGTTTCAGGTCTTTTCGGAAGGAACAGACACTGTGTGCTCCAGACCAAAAACAAAAAGGACCATCCAGACTGTTACCAGCAACAAGTCCAAAAACCAGGGTCTGTCATGGTCTGGGGTTGTGTCAATGCCCTTGGCAAAGGTAACTTACACTTCTGTGATGGCGCCCCATTGATGCTGAACAACACGTAGACTTTGGAGCAACATGTGTTGCCTTCAAGACGACATCTTTTCCAGGGACGCCCATGCATATTTCAACAAGACAAGACAATGCAAAAGACTGCACATTATCAAGGCCTGGCTGTGGAGGAAAAGGGGGCGAGTGCTGGACTGACCTGCCTGCAGTCCCGACCTCTCCCCAACAGAGAATGTGTGGCATGTGTGGCAAAACTTAAATTGCATCAACAAAGACCGTTGTGCACCTTAAGACTTGTTTACAGCAGGAACGGGACAAAATTACATCTGACACATTTAATCACTTGGTGTCCTCAGTCCCTAAACATCTTTTAAGTGCTGTGTAAAGGAATGGCAACATCACACTGTGGTAAATGTTTAATGTTCCAACTTTTTTTTTTTTGGAACATGTTGCAGGCATCAGAATTGAAGTGAGTGTTTATTCTGAAATAAGTTTATGAGATATCACATCGAATAATGTGCTGCTGCATTGTTTTCAGTGTAATACAGGACACAGATGATTTACAAATCACTATTTTCACATTTAATTCTGACTTTACACACTGTCCTGACTTTTCCTGATTCAGGCTTATAGTTATGCATCCAAACACACCACGAGCCCCCTACTTGGACATTTAATTCTGACTTTACACACTGTCAGAATTAAATTACTTTTCCTGATTCGGGCTTATAGTTATGCATCAAAACACACCATGAGCCCCCTACTTGAATAAGGATGGCACAGATTTAAGTTGATATGCTTCCAGTCACTCTCGTTCCCCTCTTCATCACCAATTTGATTAATACACTCCAATCTTCCGAGAGATAGTTTTCTTACAAAGAAGAGATCCATTTCACCCGCAAGATCGAAAGTTAGAAGCCGCGGCATAATTGATAACCTCCCGGGACAAACGCTCTCATATTTATCACCACCTGACCTTTCCTCAGATCTCATCCATCATAAATTAAAGTTGTACAGCAGTGGAGTGGCCCTCACTCCTCTCTCAGCACAACCTTTTGTCCAGAGGTCCTTTCCTCCGATCCATTTGGAGCTGTTGGAAGGAGCAGTTTTAAAACCTGCAGTTCAGCACCTCTGCTGTTCAGGGCAGATGGTCATCAGTGAAAGCATCTGTCAAACTCAGCCCCCTCACTAGTGGCAAACCAGCATCTTCTCTTCCCTACTTTCTTTTTTCTTCTCCTCTCTCTTCTTCCTTTCCCTTTTTTATTATATTATCAATTATTATCTTACTCCATCTTCCATCAGATGTTTTCTCCTTTTACAGAATTCCTTCTGTCAGTGTCCTTTTCACTTTTGTTTTGCTCAGGTTCATGCTCCGTGCCTGTTTTCATGAAATTGTGCACTGCTGACTCACATCTGTCACAGTCAGTAATTAGCAGCTTCTACATAGAGAAGATACATATGCACACAAAACAGAAAAAACTGGGAAAAGGGAGAGAAGAAAGGAGGTTTTGATTATTTATAGCTACAAATTTTAAATTCCCCACAGTAGTAAAAACTGGTGGTGACCACAGACAAGCAGAAGTATGATTAGTATACAGTGCTGTATTAAATATCTTTAGTTCAGCTGTCTTCTGAGCATATACTGTAAGCAATACTGCTGGTTCAATTTGCTGCCACATACCTGCAATGTCAGACCCCTCAACACCCACCCACACACACCCACACACCCACACACACACACACACACACACTCACACATGCACACTATCCCCTTACTAACAGAACCTATTAATATTGATGATAGGGCATTAATGTTAAAACTGGGCTTTTGAGCCAAACCCTTGTGACTCCACTGTAGTGATTAACAGAAAGCAATGGAATAATTTAGCATTTCTGCCATATTAACTGGGTGAATTTTCAGAATCTCCTATGAGACAAAATCTGTAATTATGGATTGATATCTCTGCCAATTATGGATTTTGAGTATCTGGCTTAATGATGGGTAAAATCAGTATTGTATTGATATACTGCTGAAAAGAAGTAGTTTAAACATCTTGTCAGATCACTGCAGGTCAAATCAAATCATTAGGCTTGCAGGGTTGCTCTCTCATGTTTCTAATATCAAGTGAACATCTTGGGGACACTACCGTAAGTTAATGAAAAACCTCAGAGTGGTATAAAGCAAACTCACTCTAATGCCATCTTTGTTACAAGCCACCACAGGGAAAATGTATTTTGAGATAATACAGCCTATAATTAAATCAGCCCTTTTTTGCTAACAAAATGTATTCATTTATTCATTTCATAAGACAAACACCATATGAATTCCTACTGCAAAGCACTTATTCCTTGCAAATGAAGATAAACCCAGCAATTTTATAAACCCACTCTTCCAACAGCTATTGAAAGAGGGCAACGGAGAGGGAGCGATTCCTATGTTTATACATTGTCATTCAGTGCATGACTACCCTGTACTCCCACCAGAGGCAGCCTACAAGTGACCCCTGAAAAGAGGGGGTCAGGGAGTAGGTCGTGCGGAATGGCCCGGCTGCTGGCTCCAACACTCTCTGACAGCTTTAAGTAGATCTCTTTTTAGCCATTTATTTGGAGTGTCCGGGGGGAGAGGGAGGGAGAGCAGGATGAAAAAGAGCAGAGCATGACTTCCTCCTGAAAGGGAAACTGATGCTAGAGTGAACTTTTCTTGAATGTCAGAACAAGTTCCCTGATCTAATCCTTCAAACCTTCAAAGTGTTTTTTGTTTTTTTTGATGGCTCCACATTTTGTAGGTCAATAAAAACAAACTAGCTGGGATTTACTGTGCTTACTGCACTGTAATTCAGGTACTGTGGAGCAATTATCACATTACCATGACGCTGCTTAGCATGTCGATGTGCATTGCTTTTCCAAAACAGCTACTTTGCATAGTGTGGATGCCCTGTTGACGAAGTCTTTTCCAGGCTCCTGTGGTGCTCCATCAACACTGATCTCCCGTTGCTGAATTTGTCACAGTATCATTGTCCTGGCAAGGCTCTGCTAACATCCAGAGTGAATGAAGTGTTAATGTCTTTATGGATCCTTCCAGTTAGTCCTATGATTACCAAAGTGTTTACCCTTAACAGCCAACTCCTCCCTTCTGTTCCTGTGTTAGTCCTCTGGGGCTTCATCATTCTTTTACAACTATTGCTTTTTACCTGAAATATAGTGATGTAATTATCCATCCATCCATTTTCCTCTGCTTATCCAGAACTGGGTCACGAGGGCAGCAGTCTAAGCAAAGAAGCCCAGACTTCCCTCTCTCCAGACACTTCCTCCAGCTCCTCCGGGGGAATGCCGTGGCGTTCCCAGGCCACCCGAG
>NW_018127911.1:5207843-5208181 GCF_001952655.1 Monopterus albus
CTGACAGGGGCTTCTGCTCAACGTTCCCAACAGACCCTCACAATCCGTTTGGGTCTGCCGAGTCTGTCCAGCTTCCCCCCCCGCCATCGGATCCAGCTCACCACCAGGTGGTGATCAGTTGACAGCTCCGCCCCTCTCTTCACTAGAGAGTCCAAGACATACAGCCGGAGGTCAGATGAAACAACCACAAAGTCGATCATCGACCTCCGGCCTAGGGTGTCCTGGTGCCATGTGCACTGATGGTTGAACATGGTGTTCATTAATGGACAAACTGTGGCTAGCACCGAAGTCCAATAACAAAACACCACTCGGGTTCAGATTGGGGGGGCCGGTCTTCC
>NW_018127911.1:5209471-5228263 GCF_001952655.1 Monopterus albus
CCTACCAGGGACATATAGCCCCCGACAACATAGCTCCTAGGATCACTCGAGTACTCAAACCCCTCCACTTCAATAAGGTGGCGGTTCAAGGAGGGGTGATGTAATTAGTTTACTTTATATTTGGAGTAATTACTGTGTATAGTATATACATTATGTTTGAGATCATTTGTGTTATTTATTCTGTTATGATAGTGCTTAGTACTTTTACAGCTCACTTTCTAGAAATTTAAGATTTTTTTATTGGTACCGGTATTGGTACTGGTATTGCTACAGTTTAAATGTATTTGTCTTTAGTTAAAGGATATTGGCAGTATTATATAAATATGACACAGAAATAAACTAATTGCCATGTATACACTCGTAGGTCTTACTGTGATTTATAGGTGATCCATATTTAGTATTTTTGATTGAAATTGTTTCTAAACAAATAATTTCTCTTTCCAGGGAAGTAGGAGAAAAGAGAAGAGTTTAAACAAACCAGTATGGAAGGGTTTTACTATTAGCTAGCTAGTCCTTTTTAAATAAATCCAGTGAAGAAGGAAACAGTGACCTCTGTACACACTCCACCCACTTTATTAGGTACACCTGTACAATTGTATACAATTCAGTGCAACACATCTGTGTTTATGAAACTCTAAATGTTTCAATTTTTGGTGAAATTGTCATAAATGTATAAATTTAATTATATATTTATGATTGAGGTCAGTTAAAGGTGGTGTTGTACTGGACTACATTACATTTAGAGGTGTTCCTAATATTCTGGCCCTCTCATGTATGTAGTTGGGGAGGACAAAAATATAGAGACATCTCTAAATATAAATATAAGGTGGAAGTGTTGCATTGAATTGCATAGAATTGTACAGGTGTACAAAGTGGCCAGTGAGTGTATAAACTGCTTGCTGTGTTGCTAACCTGTACCCATATGAATGTGTTTACTTTAAGGAAAAAGAGACACTAAGTTCAGTTAGGTATTTTTAGTCAGATAGATATTGGATAGATACTTGATGTATTAGAAATGTTTAGTGGAGATAGGATGTCTAGTTAAACTGTTAAATGCTTAGTCATGCTTATGAGTTTCTACAGGGTACATCTGGTCAAGGATAACTAGATAGAAAAGTTGATGACTGTCAGCAGACAGGATGTTTTATATTATTATTATGACGTGTATAACTGTAGCCTTAGCCATAATATGTTCTTATGTTTAATGTCATGACATGTCACTAGAGGTCGTGTGAGAATGTTTTTAGCTACACACCACTTAATCAACAGACACACACACATTGATTTGCTTCATGTTTTGACTACTGCTATGGCCAGCTGCAAAGCTGGTAGCAGAGACGTCTTGGTTGACGTTTCTGTGTAGTATGGGGCTAGCCCAACCGAGGGGATATAATGTATAGGCCTGGTGGGTTCAGGGGCTTTCATCTTACATCTGCCTGCGTGCAGTTTGGAGGTGCAAGATGTCTGAGCGTGTAATGTTAATTTTTGCCTGTGTTCATATCAATAATAATAAATCAGCACTGTTTTGTAGTTACTTGGACTGCCTCGTCTCTCAGAGTCAGTATGGTAAAAAGTACCGGGTAGAACAGTTCATTTTCTTTTAATTCCCATTTTTACTACTGCTGCCACCGACACCACCAAACGGAGTTCTTTGAAAAATCATGGAACCAAATAAAACCTTCAACAACGAGTGCAACCAGGAACATTGCTCATGTTGCATGACTTCCACAGTCAGCCTTATTCCTATAGTATATGGTAGGTCAACCCTCATAAGACAGATATTTATCATTTACCAGCTTTTAAAGATATAGTGTATCAAGGCCTTAGATCACATAGTTTATAGGCTGTGTTTATACTTTTAGAATACCAAAAGCCACAAACACAGTAAATTTGCACCCCACAGCTGTTCTGTACCTGTGTTGAGAGGAGCCCAGTCCAATACTCACTGTCTTTTGTTGTATAATGCATTTTTATCTCCACTGCACCAGCAGGCCATAGATTAGCATTATAGATTCTAATTTGAAGTCTTGTCACTGCTTCCCTTGTCAAGAATTGTAAGTGCAAGGGCTGCCATCTGCTTACAATAATGAGCCTGACAACCCTGGTAAATGTGCTTTTTACTATCATAATGGCTGGCGTATTGATCTTAATGGATGTAGCGTTGGCTTCAGTCAGAGGGAAATGGTGGGGCATGGTGAGCAACACTACTCCACATCTAACAGATTTGTTGCTCCTAGGCAGCCCTCATGGCCACTTCATTGATATCATTAAGTCGCCATATGTTTTACTAATTTACTGCAGTTTTCGGATGCCGTGCATAATAAGACACGCTCACCGTGAACTTGCTTCTGACACTGTGACAGGCTGTAAAGAATTCTGCTCGCTCTTCTTTCCTCTGTGACTGTGTGTATGTGTGCATGTGTGTGGAAGTGTGCTGGAGGATTTTTTTCATAGGTAAAGACCATTTTCTTCAATGGTTTTATTTCTCTATTTGCATCAGTTTGTTTGTGCTTACACTTTAGTAAACACTGATTCCAGGCATGTCCATATTGAAGGTTTTTACCAGAAGCATTGACAGTTTCAATAACTGGAGCGTTGCTTTTTATGATGTAGAGAATTCCTTCATGTACTGTACCACAAATCAAAGTCTGGGTATTTTGTTTGTTTAGTTTTTTTCTCCTGTTATTAACAACTTCTTGTCACACTTCCCAGTAATTGCACAAGGTTTAATAAAATGGACAACTAACATTTATGTATTTTAAGTATGGACCCATTTGTAAGCTTCAGTTCAACTCAATATGTTTGAAGTGGTGGGAAAAGATTCATCACAAAGTCTCATTTGTAGCATCATTGACATGGCAATAATGACCCTTTGGCAGTACAGAGTAATGGGTGGCTCTGCCCTTTAACCCAAACCAATGAACACATTTAGTTTAGGCCAGCGCTCAGTGATTTATTTCTGACAGTATTACGGCTTCTGAAGTCGTAGAGCTGGACACATTAGACATTGCATGAGACAATCATTAACTAGGCAGGACACGGTTCACTTTTACTCTCATTCCAGTCTGTGAAGGTATTTAGAATTCTCTCACCTTGCAGATTGTTACGGGTTTATGGAGAGAAACTAATGGGACTACATTGACTGTGGTCTAAATAATGAGTACTCACTCTGAAGCTGAATGTTGAGAGATATTTAAATATATTAACAGAATGTGATTACCTAAAAACCTGCTTGTCTCAAGTTGTTTTTGCTGTTGTATATACTATAACATTGCCTCTGTCACAAAGATGATCCTCCAAAGAGAAGACAATCTATGATTTTTACTGAGCTACTTAGAATTTGTATTTGTTGAGAAATAATTTATATGATTTTGTGATTTATGTTTTTGTGCACATCACAAAACACTCATATTTTTATATTTTGCTGTGCATTTTGGGGACAATTCAGATAATGCTAACTACTAGTGGAGCATTTTATTGAGTTGAGATAGCAAAGATAGCAAACGTTCTCTTGTTAAAACTAACAGTCTCAACGTTAGCTGTTGAATAAACAATCAAATCCTGTGCTTTTATGGGTTGGCTGTATAGTTCAAATGTGGAAGGAGTAAGAAAAGGTAAGAAAAAAAGAGTAGGAAAAACAGAAAAATATTGAGAAGTGGGCAACTGATAGACTCTAAGGGAGAGAGGACAGAGAGAAAGAACAGAGAATGGGCTTAGGTGTCTATAAACAAATCAACACATCTATCACACTGGGCCTCCTGTAAGGGCCATTGGGTCACTGGTGTGTTTGCACCGATCCCATCACTCATTCAGCGTCGACAGGCCGGCCATTCCCAACCCACCACAGTCTGCTTTTCCAATCCAGTCAACAAAGCCCAGGCCCTGGCACTGTCTGTTTAGCTAGAGGGGAAAACTGTCAGGAAAAGTAAGACGAATGAGCTGCCCTGATTGACTATTTCCTTAGATACTGAATCAATGGGCTTATTATCACCAGCAATTACAGTACTAATACAAACAGATGCTTGGGGAAAGACATCTGCTTGGAGAGATGAGACAACTAGATTTTCAGTCAATAGAGTGAAGAAAGCTCTGCTCTCACTGGCCCTTAACAGAGCTATTTGTATTCATGGAAGGCCCAAGAGCAAATACACAACAGTGCACACACAAACACATGCAACACATACAAACAGAAAAGATTCAGGATATATATATACTGTATTGTCACTGAAAACCAATTCATTTGAAATAATAATGCCTACAACACAAAGGCTATCTTAGCAGTACGCCATCCCCGTCCATTTACTATTAATCAATTTGATTCAAAAGGGAGACTGAGATATCACTTATCTTTAAATAAGCTGTGTATTGAAGAAAACAAGTTGGAGACTGTAAATTCAATGTTAAACTTTGATAATGAGGCTCAAAGTAATGCATTACTTTTATTTGAAATACACATAGAAGTAGTTGTAGTAGGGCCACTAGTGGTCGCAAAGCGTGCACACATTATACACAGTACACTTTTTTTGTTAGTTTTTTTTTGCCAGCTGCTTTGTTTTACATTTAACTGGTAATAATGTATTAATGTTGGATTTTTCTCATTTTTCTGTTCCATTTTTTTGCTTTTGTAAATTTACACTACTGAGTTTTTAATGTCTTGCTTATTTGTTATATTCCTCACCTATTTACTTCACTTTGTCAGTTGACTCCTTTGTTTCTTATTAATAGCTTGCTTCCTCCAACAGGGGCGACAGATTTGACCAGGAGACCAGACATGGCTGCCATGTCATGTCTTCCTGAAGGAGAATAAAAAAGGGATCTGCTCCACTTCACTTCTTTATTATGATGTGATTCAGTCCACAGATCTCTACACAGAGCCCCGACAGAGACACAATCATTTTTAACACTTTCCTCTTTCTCTCATTATCTGTCTCCAACAATAGCCTCAGCTCAACACCTCTCCTCCCATTGCTGTGACAGTGAACCCAGTCTGTGGAGTTTCAGAGGGGAGTGAGGCATATCATTGGCGCCCAGGCCATGCAAACAGCAAGAGGGGCCATTCAGAACAGCCTCTGATGGACGCGGTGTCACTTGAAGAGGACATGCCTGACTTGCTGGTCCCTGACAACCGTCTGTGTTTGCCAGGTGGAGCATTGAGGGGCCTTGCCGTCCTTTTTGTCATGGTCTGCGCCGTTACCGTTTCCACCCTGCAGGGCCCATGCCAGGGCTAGCTTGCTCGCTAGCTGCACGCCTGAGCAGGTAGCCTCAAGAAGGTAGCCGTGCAGAAAGGTCCGTATCCTTTTCCTCTTTCTACGCTGTTTCTCACATTTAATTATCTGATTTCTTCTCCTCCTGTGGCTGGGAGGAGAAAAGAATTGGCCCTCACGCCTTCTTGCTGTGGAGAGCTGTTGATTGTTCTCACTAAAGCCCATAGTGGACTGAATAAAAGGACACCATCTTGTTTCACATCACATATTAGAGCTCTTCTCATAGGCCTAAGTGTTCGTGAGCACTGGACCTGTGTTTGGAGTTAATGGGGAGAGCATTTCAGCTGTGTCACCACAGGATTTCCGAGAGAGGGAAATCTTTATTTGAGATCTGTTGCTCTGGAAACCACACCCTCCTTCTTGCTCTCCATTGCTTGTTGACTGTGAACCAGGATACTGTTTTGAAATTGGATGACCAACATCTAATCAGAACAGATATTTAATCAAGTTGAACGTGCATCAGATTTTAAATCAAACATGAAACACACTAACAAAGTCACAATGTTTTGTGTCAGCTCCATAATATTAGGTTTATCTGGAGTGCATTGTGCACTGAGTAAAGTTTGGTATTTGTTCAAAAGAAGGTGTCCACGTATTTTCTCACACATGAAAACACCACAGCTGCGTGTTCTTGGATGTTTTCTCATGTAACCTCCTTTTGCTTTATTCTTAACCTACAGTGTAGGAACTAGTGACCTGAAACACAAGCAAATCGGGTGAAGGGACCAAGGGGAAAAGTAACCCCCCACTTTTGCAGCGATGCCATTTGAAAATCATCTAATTACCTGATTATGTCATTAGGAATGAGGGGGGTTGTAATTCAAAAGCCCCCAGTGAGTCTGTCTGTGAAATAAAAGACGCAAAAGGACCTTAAAGGTAATTAATCCATTTAACTCCCCAGCTCTAGCTCCACATGCCACAGCAGACAACACAGCAGTCCCATAGAACAGACTGAGGAGGGAAAGAATGCCAATGGATTGCTTTACAGGAGCACCCCTTTGAAATACATACATACATAAAATACAAATGTGCCATTCTTCAGAAGCATGAGGTATATTGGGAATGTTCCATTTCCCATCAACTTCTCTTTGTTGTGAGAGTAATTATGTGTCAGCAATTATAGATGTATGTACTGTACAGGGAATATGGCAGAACAAGTGACCAGACAATGGTTCATGAAAGCATGCTGATTGCATGAGACAACACAGGTACTGTTGTTGTGTCCTGGGAACTGGACTTTATTTCAAGTTCACTGTAATCTAATGTACAGATCTGGGATCTGCCAAATAAAATTAGAGATTAGGAATGGTAATCATTACATTAAACAGATAAGTACATCTGTTTATAATGTTAAAAATATCACACACGCTTTTACAGTTGTGAAAGATGTAATGTTGTCCTTATCAAGTTGATGTTATTTGTACCCTCTGCACACTGTGTTGCTCTGCATTGATACATGCAAAGAGAACATATTTCCTGGACATTGAATGGAACGATAATTTCTATAGCATGCATAGAAAGTCAATATTTAATTCTCTAAATGCAACTGGTAGCTGTTGTGCAGATTGGTTAATTAAGGATAGCTGATTTATAGCAGGTCAGACAACAGAACTGTGCCCCGCAAGTAAAAGACCGACATAAGATCCAAAATAAACTACAAAGAGTTATATATTGCCCCTGTTGATAGGATTTATAGGTTATAATAAAATGGTGGTTGATAAATTTTAATGGTGCTTGTTATTAATAAGACCTTGAGGGAAGAGGGGCAGTGTGTACAGAAATAATGTCAGTGACTATTACAAGAAAGTACAATGGTTGTGAAATTAAAGTGAAGCAATGCAGAACTGATAATTTAAGGAAAATAATTTTGGTTAGTTTTTATTGTATACTAAGAGATTTTTTTATTCAGATGTCCATGTTTTTTTTTAATAATACAATCAAAATAGAAAAACTAAAACAGACATTATTGCCCTCTTAAAGTTGTGGCCATTTGGATGTTAGTACAACAGGGTACTGCTGTGATACAAGGTGAAGCCAAGTTTTCATTGAAGCCTCCATTGTGTGTGCTGTAATAACTTACTGTGGCTGTCCTTGTCAAACCACCTAGCCTGAAGATAAATATGCCATTCTTTATGGCCCCCATCAGAGTCCTGAACAGCTTCATTTGAGAATAAAAACAGGATTCCCCATCCCAGTAAATCCATCAGGATGATGAACAGTCATTTAAAGTGAGTGCACAACTCTTGACATTTGACTTTATGTGTTCAGTAATTCTTTTTGATAAGGCCCCTACTGTAAGCCCTGTACTTTTTGTAGCACAGGGAAAAAGGACTGAACACACTAGCTCATTCCATAATTGCAGAGTAGAAGTGCATGTGAAATGTTCACACTCAAAACTTTCACCAATATGATTTCCAATGTATATACATAGATGAGAGCAGTTTAGAAAAGCATTTCTGGTTCACACAAATGAGGATGATGAAAATGTGGTTCCGGTAGGAAAAGGGTAAATCCATTGATGTGCAGTATTTAGCAATGATTAACCACCCCACCACAGGCCTCAGGGTGTCCACAGATGCATTTTAGAGCCAAGCTCCAACAGATTGGCAGAACAGTGTGGTGTAGGCCATTTGGCACAGACTACAGTTTACTTGCTTCTCCATAGGGAGAGTCTCCCTGACCTTACCCCTCACACTCTCTATATATACTCCAATCACTTAGATCTTAACTAATATGTTCTGCTGAATGTTTTATGTCTTTGACTAAAAGTTATTTAATTGGTCATGTAAATGTTTCAATGTACATTAACTAAGGTCCTGTAAGTCATAATATAATCTTACATGTGATAGAGTAATCAAGGGGCAACAAATGCTGAGTAGCCAAACATTTTTCAAGGCCCATGTTGGAAAGATGCTGGCATGTATTCATTAATAAGGCTGTACCACTGTAAGAGTGAAGTTGTGTATATTTTTAAAGCTGACTAGACTTAATGGTTGTTACTAAAAGAGACGTTCACCATAAACTGTGATAGGTGATTTGTGTTGAGTACCTGCTATGACTGTGTAAAATCAATAAGATGGAAAGCTGGTTTAGGGAGTCCACCTGCTGACAGTACATGGATGCAGCCTGTTCTTTATTTTATTATCTAATAGTAGCTTTTCTCTATTTTCACACTGTCACACTGACACTTTTTGGCCTTTATTATTACCATCTAAAGCACAATATGTGTAACCTATTCTACAAAAAGAAACCAACATCCCATTGAAACTGGTTAATTTGAATCAAACTCATCCGACTAAAATCTCCACATTACCCACATATGGAGCTGGCTAATGAATAGTGGTTTTGCTTGTGACACATCAACGTCATCAACTAAGGGGCATCTTAGTGGCAGACTTGGCAAGGTCACACCTTGGACTTTGTGGCTTTGAAGTAGTCTCAAAGTTTTCTGAATGCCCTTTCTGTCTCTCTTTTTTCTCATCTTTCCTGTTCTTTTGCTCTACACACATTCAACAATACAGAAAAGGGGCAAAAAAAAAAGAATGAAAAAATTTAATAAAGAACAAAAACTATCTGAAGAGAAGCTGAAAGGGGAGCAAGGGGAGTACCACTGGCAGTTGAGTAGGTGAATGGCTCGATGGCATAGACTGGCTGGCATTCTGGTGTGTCTGCAGTAAGTTAGACACATAGAGGAGAGAGATTGCTCTTCTCCTGTCTCCACTGTGCTTACCTATCCCTCTCACCTTGCAGTCTCTCTTTATCACTAAATCGTTCTCTATCTCTTTCTAACTCTCTCTTTAACTCCCTTTCACTCACGTTCAACCTCCTGTCAATTCTGGTCCTTTTTCAATCTCCTCACCCGCTCTCCCTCTCTAATACTCTAAAACTACTCTCTTTGCACCTCATTCTCTCTCTGAACACTCTCTCTAGTATTTGCCAGGCAACTCTAGTGACTGTTGGGCTGTAAAATGGCCATATGAGGGAGAAAGAATCTGAGAGAGAGGTGTTAGATTTTTGACAGCAGGGTCTCCTATTATCTCTGTAATCTGGTGATAATTAGAATTAGTGCTTGGACACCCCCAGGGCAAAGCTTTCAACGCCTCACAATGTCACTCCCTGCAAAACACACACACACAATCATTGAACTAAGTCTGCTCTCAGCGCTTCATACACACGTCTACAAACCAATGTTTTCTCTGCCAAACATTGCAACAATATCAATACCCCTAACAAACCACTTTTGCCTTTAAACCCCGAACACACATGCATGCAGTCGCTGTCTCAGCCCATGTGCACACTATGCACTCCCTAACTGTAAGCCCCACTTCACCCCTCGTCCTTGCCCCTGGGCGGTGCACAGCTGAAGGTAACAGTGGGTCACTGGTGTTGGCGGTGTGGAGCTGAGCCTTCACTGCCCATTAATCTGCAGCTAATTAGAATGCTCAATAGACTACTAAAAGAGATGTTAGCTGTCCTAATTATGCTATCAGCCAGCTAGCTCACTAGTAAAGAGAGTTGATAAGTGGATAGGAAGCAATTTGAAGATGAAAACCTGAGCAGACCGGGGCTGTAGTTTTCAGTGCCCTGCCCCATGGGTGCTGCTTAGGGACATGTGGTCAAGTTATAGATGTTTTTTTTTTTTAAATAACAGGCTTGTCACCATGCTGTTTTATTGAGGGTATAATAAATTTATAAATCTTCGTGAGTGTCAGCTCATGGGCAATTCTGGATCTCAGTACAGCGTGTTTCCTGACCGGCAAAAAAGTACAGCCACAGTTTCTTTTTACAGAATAGCAAGATTATGGTGGTTCTTTAATAGAGAACTGCACGAAAACAACAAAATGTATCCAAATAAATGTGAATTGCACATGCTTGTTGCCAGATGAAGTATATGTACAGAGGCAGTTTGATCACACACCACACAGGCAGAGACCAATTTGCCAGTTTTGATACTATAAAAATGATTTGGATGTGTCCTAGGTATATGCAGAATAGATGCTGCACAGATTAATTATTATTTTCAGTTTATATGTCAAGCTTGTTTTGTAGCAAATTGTCTTGGATACAAGGCTAACACTGCCTCTAGCTGACCAACATGTTAGGGGTTAGTAGAGAAAAAAAAACTTTTTTTTAACAAAGAACATAGATTTTGAGAATTAAGCATGGGGGTTTGGGAGCTCTGGTTGCATAGCAGAAGTAGCCAATATTTCTTTGTTTCAAAAAAACTGCATAAAAAACAGAAAAAAAACAAAGAAACACCAAAGCCAATCACACAGAATTTACCATAAAAAGAAATGGTTGTTGATACTCAAGGTGTGGTTGGCAAGTAGAGCCCTGGCCACGGCCTTTAAAACAATGTCGTCTGCCATGAAATGTTGTTTTGGTGTCAGTCACAGCCACTGTGACCCCTGCTGCCTCCACACAATCCCTCCAGTACCCCCGGCCCAGTGTGCAGCTCATTCACTGAGTCTCAACGCACATTCCAACCATTCACTTCCCCTGGAGACTGTCTTTTCCCCTGTCTTTCTCTTACCCCGTCACTTGCTCTCTCTTTTGCTCCCTGTCTCTCCTCCTATGTTTCCATCCCATAGAATGATTCAGGATAGATCAGCACACAACTAGGCAGCAAAGATCAGCAGAAGCCAGTACAGTAGACCAAAGCACTTTTAACTAGAACAGTGAAGCATGTAAGAGCAGAGACCAGGCATGATGCACAGTGTGAAATCCAAGTTTCCCTGTTTTCACTTTATTTATAAAATAATGTTGAGTTATAAAATGTTCAGATATTCAAGACACTGTATAACATGGTGTCTTAACTAAAACAACAGTTCATCAAAGGATAAAACTAAAACATAAAATTACTTAAACAATTTGTTAACAAAGTGAAATATTAGCTGCAGGTTTTTCTAGAGAGATATTTAATTTTACATTTTAAAAAGAAAACTCATAATAATAAATAATAATAATGACAAATAAAATATATTTAAAAGCGAGTCCAAGAAGAAAATAAAACAAATAAGAACTGTATTAGAGTTGCCAGGCGTTCAGAAAGCCATGTTTAAAATTTGTAAAATAGAACACATTAAAAGCAATCAATACAAACCAGATTTGTAAGAAGAACCATTAAAGCAACCTCCAACGACCCACAGACAATCAATTTACATGTTTGAACAATCAAGTGCTGACCTAAACTAAAGTATACTCAGGGAAGAGCAGGTTACTATTGATTTACTCCTAGATTTTTTTCTCAGTGGTCATTATAATGTGGGCTCAAATTGACAAAATGGACATTAAGTCAGAGAGCACAATGCTTTCTTTATTATGTTGATTGTGCATCAAACTCAGTGAAACATAAATGAAGAGATAAAGCAAACAGTAAAACTTGTCTAGCAGAACTATTTTTTATCAAGTATGGTAAATTTACTGTGGTAGAAATAACATGGAAACAAAATTATACATTATGATTATTTCATTTTAGGAAATGTATCAATTTGCTGCCTGTACAGGGAATGCAAACTATTCTGAAATGATGCTAATCAAAATACTAAAGGCTTATAGCAGATAATGTGTCAAGTGTACTGTACATCAGTACTGAGTGCAGCTGTGGAGGATTGGTGTAAAAAATAAAGACATGTTTAATTATTGGATTGACCATGGTGATGAACAGAAAACATAAACCTCCTATCCATTTAGAAAGATCATTTACTCTCCCACTCTCACAGCGTCTCTCCCTCTCTCTATGGCTCTCTCTCCCTGTTGTTTGGCGATCGATAATGTCACCTTGGTTAGCTATTTGTAGCCCCATGGTTGGTGAGGTTATATGTGTGCGGGAGAGAGTGCTCCTGTGCGAGGGACCGGGTGTGTTGCACAAGTGTGTGTATGCCTGTCCAGTACAGGAGAATAAACGCACGGGGTGTGAAAAAAAAAAGCCAGTGGGATCAACATTATCTACAGAGCCCTTTTTGCACCTTTTTAAACTTGATCAAAGGCAATGGTAGTTGAAGACTATTAACCTTGTCCCTTTGAAATGTGCAGGATAAGAACACTGCATATTCAGAGGGGGCCTTATTAAAAGCCACAGCCATTTCAAACCAATTTTATATATATGTATATATATTTAAACATTAATGCCTAATAGTAAAATAAATAAATAAATAGAAAGTAGGGTGAAAATGCTGAATATAGTTTTATGAAGGTAGAGGCCTGAATTCAAAGCCACACTTTTGAAATCTTAAACGGCTTGACTCACATTAGCTAACTGGTTTAGAAAAATCACCATAGCTATTTGCTGTGGTTGTCTGAGCTTATAAAAATACAATTCCAACTTCAGAAAAATATTTTTCTATGGCTTTTCAGTCACATTTTTATATAGTCCACCAGACTATGCAAGTTTTTTTTCTGGTCTCTACTTCATATTGTTGAAATTTAATCACATTTGTGTGTGTGTGTGTGTTATTTTTTTCCCCTGAATTCATTGAGTTCAAATATTAAAACTTAGACATAATGGTGCGTAAAAGACTAAATAACTGAACTTGGTAAATCTATTAATTAATATTTTCTGGCTTTTTGTCAATGAAGAGTTTCAGCTTTACATATTAAATACTGTGTATGTGAAATTCATAATCTAAGTATATGTATATCTGTATTTACTGACTGCAGTAAAAAGCACCTTGAACTTTTATATTCAGTGGTATCAAGGTCCAAACTGTGTGAAATGAGTGTATGGTTTGCAGGAGAAATAGATACATGTATTATGACTTGAATGGCACATTATGAATGACCGAGCGGATGTTATGTGGAGAACTAAACAGTGAGGGGACTTCCTCATGCCACTTAAAGCTGGCGTGTCTGGTGCCTGGTTTCTCCATGCCGTGCACAGTCCTCCAGAGGGATGAATTAGAATAAACATATATAATCAGATAATTAGGCATTCACTACTGATCTCCGCACACATACCAGCACACACACACAAACACACACTCAGTTGCATAGCTCAGGCTGAGAAAGCCAATGAAAGCAGATTAGCAGATGTTTAAAGACAGTGGTGAGTGCTGGGGCTTGTCTGTTTACTCCAACTGTAACAATCAATTTAAGGCTTGATTTTGATTTTTAAATCAAGAGCTGGAAATTATTTTTAAAAAATGGTATGAGAGTGTTTAAACATGGGATGTAAAATGGTTTATGTGGATACCAATATTGCCAGTTTTAAATAAAAAAAAAAGGATAGAAATTTGGTAGCTGAGCGTCAAAGTAAACTTAAGATAGACCACAAATTATTACTGTCAGCTACTTGTTCATTTTGAGACAAACTCTAATCAAGGCAGAGGCCATCCTTTCATCAAAAGCAGCAAAATAGTGTGTGATGTTGCCCTTGCTCACTCCACCCCTGTCAGATTAATTAGTACTCATCATTAATTTGGTACCAAAACTGGCTGTGACCTGCTAATCCAGCTCCACACCGGTATCAAATCAGCCGTGTATACCTGTCAGATAAATTCTCATATCCTGTCCCATTTCTTATTCAGGAAATCTGTCAAAGTTACCTCAGCTTTTCCCCATCTCCCCCACAATGAAAACAATCACCCAGAAAGAATTTGCTTTTGACAGTTATGACAAAGCAAAGGGGGGCTTGTTAAGTTTCAAGGTGGAATGACTGCACCCCCTAAAGGTCTTAGGAGGAATTTCACTCCAGCTTCCTTACACCTCCAACCCTGGTCTACCCCGCCTCCACCACCAAACTACCAGACAGTTACGCAGACAGGGAGAGAGAGAGAAAGTGTGAGGGAGAAGACAGAAGAGTGTTCATGCCACCAACATCATCCTCTCCTCTCCACTGGCCTGCTCTCGTCTGCCGGTGTGCTTATGATCCATTTTCCTCCAGATATGAGAAAGTTGCTCGCTCAGAGGAAGAAAGCAGTCAATCAATGCTACTGAAATAACCCCACTCCATTAGCAGGCGGTAACAGGAGCTGTGCCCTTGCTTAGGGGACTTTAGCTCAGGCGGCTCCAGTCCTCTAGTTTCTCTCTCCCCTGTCTTTGACTTACTGACACTCTCCCTCCACCCATCTTTCCCCCACCCTCCCAAACTAAAACCAGATCCAGATAGTTTTACAGATATTATGGCATATCTTCCAACAGTTCTCTCATTTCCACCTCTTTATTTCCTTTTACCTCAACACCCATCGTAACAGTGCACCTTGTGTCATTTTAAAAGCCTGTTTGCGCCTGTCTAAACATCCTTGTCATTGTCTTGCCAAGTCAGCCAGGCAGTCGGTCAGTCAGCCAGTGCCCTGTTTGCCTGTCTGGCCCTGCTGCTTGTCTCTAAAGACCTCTAATTGTATTAAAAGTACTCCCTTCTACAGGCCCTTACACCCCGATATCTGTGTCACTGAAAGCTGATACCTCAAAGCTTCTTTTGTTTTATAAGGGAAAAATCATTTGGGAGCAGACTCCGGGATCTCCACCTGGCGTGCATGCCTCTCTCAACTGCAGATTATTACAAGGAACATCTGCTCGGGGGTCACCAGCAGTGTCAGCTGGCATAGAAAGATTGGCAGCGGGGATCATCTTCACTTAAGCCCTGTACCCTCCCCTATTTGAAACATGCAAGATGAATGGTTTCATCCTGAGGAACAAGCAAAAAAAACAAAGTTTAAATATGTTACAAAAAGTCATACAGGATGAGATGAATTATGTGGCTTAGGGTTATGGTTTGGGCTGGATTAGGGTTAATCCTCTGATGTGGATTTGTAGCAAGAGTGAAGGACAGACCGCATCCAGAGGAATTAAATATAGAGCTGAATATCATCAAAGCTGTATAAACACTATCAACAGGGAGTATTGTAAAGAAGCCCTAAATGTGGGGAAAATCCTGGTGTATTACAGATTGTGAAGTGTTTATGACATTTATTATAAGACAAAACTGTGGAGGGCAATGAAGCTGCATTCATTCACACATTCTCTGACATCTACTAGTCTCATGTCCTATGTAGTCTTTCCTCAGATCACCCTAACCCACCACCACACACACTCCCACACCCACAACCTTCCCTTCTTCTTCATCCCCCACCTCCACCTGTCCTGTCCTAGTCCAAACTGGGCGGCACAGAGATTGCAGCTGTGTGTAACGCTGTGTCAGGTGCTATTAGAGCCTGTTAGGTGGCAGCCTCCATCATGCTCTGCTTCTCCTTGTCCACTCCAAGGGTGAGGCGGTGCAATTGCCTTACATACACGTGCACCACAGTGCAGTGACAGGAAGGCCTGATTGGCAGTGACATGACCATGTTGCAGAGGGATGGTACAGGATGAGAGAGAATGCGAGAGAGAGTGGGGGACCCAGGTGGTGTCAGAGCAGCTCCACAGGGTGTTATTCTCTTTACCCAGCAATACCTCAAGAACTGATAGGAGATTCGGTGTGTGTGCGTGTGTGTGTGCATGTCAGTGTGAGCGTGTGTCTCAGGTGTTAGCATGGCCACTTCCCCAGGTGCTCTGTTGGGACATGTTACATATACTGTACAATGACAGCGATGGCCCTGAATAAGACTGGATGGACTGGTCGAGGCACTGGTGCTGTAAAATGTGACAGAGTGAAGGATGTACTTGTCTGCTTTAGTAGAAATCTCCAGACAGCCTGTAGATAATAAATTATTGTGTTAGAGTGGCTATTATTGTGAATTTATGACTGAATGTGTGCATCAACTACAGGGAGTATAATAAATATTGATTTTAGTTTCAGTAGATGTACATATGCACTGTATGCAGTATGATGTGTCTATTAATAAATGTATCATTAATTTTAAATCAAATATATAAAAACAAATACATCATTAAGATACAAAGCTAGCTGTTCTCTTAGCTCTTTAGACTAAAAAAAACACACCATGTCCACTTATACCATATATTTATATGTAAATGTAATATTTAAATGGATTCTTTGCATTTAGCTGCTGACTGCGGTGGAGCAGGCTACAGTAGAATAAACAGCCATCTGCATGTCAGAAACCAGTGCTCCCTGCTTTGTGATGAAGAGAAATGAAAGGTTCAAGAGAGGATTAAACATTAGCCCACCCCCCACCCCCTGTTGGGCTGCCCGTGTCTTGCCTCATCCAATGTGTTGAAAAGTGATGGCAGCTCTCTGGCAAGACATCTCTAGTTTGTTTTAGCCATTGCTCAGCTTTCTTATTATCTCCATCTGCTCCGCATCTCCGCCTTGAACTTCTTGCTATATTATTAAACAAATGTGGCTATTGATTTCCTGAGTCATTTGATATTGCCGTATCAGGGATCATAAATGACCTGTGTATTAGCATGTATTAGCATTCACCCTTTTGATTATTTAATTGCCAAAAAGGCCGTAAAAGTCCACTAATACTGAATCACCTGTGTTATGAAAATTTGCTAGCCATAATTCAGTCTGCAATCAAGTGTAGGCCATAAAACAGCTTAACTAAGCGTAGACTGAAATGTTCCCACTGGTGTAATTTATTTGACTTTTATTCCTATTCAAAGTATAGTACCAAAAGTGGTAATGTAGCAAAGCTGACTTTATGGAGATAAAGATATGTCATGTTAATTAAGTACAGATATTATTTCAACACTAGTTAGTTCTCTGCATGAATTGCTGTTACAGTGTTTATGAACAAAGTCTTTTGTGAGGTATGAATATGCTATTTGATGCAGGGATAGATGTCTTCAGGTGACTGAGTGAAAATCTTCTAGCTCTTTTCTTTCTTTCATTCTTTTTGGCCTTTGTCTCTTGATTTTTCCTCTCATACTACACTCAGATTCCATAATATTTACAAAATGTACAAAAAAAACTGCTTCACCAGTGAGTCGACTGGCTACCACAGACAATGTATTGTACCACATGTTTCTCAGGTCACCAACAAATAGGATCTATCACACAATAATACCTATACAAGTAATTGCCTTTCTTCGGGCTATAAGGCCCCGAGGTCCTCTTGTCCACTGAAAGCTTTGCTCATAAACTCCTGATTTTAAAATTTGATATTGTGGAGACCCCGCTATTGTGGCTTGTACCAAAGCCTTGCTGATACAGTGTTAACACTGAGGCTAAATCTCATGTTCTTCACATTGTATCTCATAACTCAGTTACCTTTTCAGAAACATCAGATGTTTTCACAGCGCTCAGAGGGGAATGGATCATGTATCAATTTTGACAAGAAAGAAACTGTATTTATGATATGAAATATTTTTACAAATGCAAAACATTGCTGTATATCTACTACTCTTCCTTCTTAACTGGAACAAAGATGCTTTGAGCCATCACCATTGACTTTGATGCCCCCATTTATCCCTGGTGCAAAAGAAATGTCCCACCCACAAATAAGGAACTCCAACAAACAATAAAGACAATTTAACAGTAATGCTCAGTGTAATTTTTAGAATCAGACAGTGTGGTTTGTCATTTGTTATTTGATTGAGTCTCAGTAAACAACATTACAACCTTAGCTTATGTTGCTTTGTTGCCTTTGGCTATCTGCCAAATGCAGCCAACAAATCAGGGCTTATTTCATAAATGCATTTACCCAGTCTATTGCACTGGACAGAGGAAGATCAGATCTGTTCAGGTATATGTGTGCCACTTACTCAATACAGACAGTCACACAATATCAGCCATGTTATCGCTAACATAGTTACACTTCTTGTCACCATAGACAATGTTGTCCCAGGATTGTACGCATAATGACAGCATGTTAACTGTCTGTAGGCACTCTAGTGATTAGGAATATTTTCTACCACACAGTATCATCAAATGGCAGAACCAGCAAGCAATGCACCTTTAAAGGGACAGACCTTATTAGCATTTGTTTGTCCTTTGCCTTGAAAGTACTAACAAATGACAAGGGACTTCATTTTCATCTTTGAGCTGAACATAAAAGAACCTTCTGGTAATTAGTATATTATGATTGTAACCCTTTTGCCACCCGGCTCGTTGTAGCAAGGAAGCGACTAGTTAGTATATACCCCTCCAAGCTCAAATAACACAAATTGGCAAAGGGACATTCCAATGTATAACAACTTTGTCTAGGGTTCAGTATGGTTCTCACCCTTAAAACACCAATTAGAGAGACCCCAGAAATGACATTAAATTAAATAACCAGAATATGTACATCCGGTACCTGTAATTTACGGATAATTTTTCCAGAGACTGTTTCACAGTATATAAATGAAAAACACACACCAAATGCAGTTTAACTTTGTGTATTAACTAAAAGAAACAAAACACAGGTCACAGTTTTATACAACTAATAATATTGTAACCCCACAGTCTACCTGGGTGCACCCTTAGAGTTTTATGCTAGCATGTGTTGGCGCGCGTTGGAGCTCGTGTTCATTTAGACCCAATGCAATAATCCTACCAGTGTGATTAAACTCCTCCTTACCAGCCCAAGAACACAGTCCGTCCACACCCGGAAACCCCACGGCCCTGTCGTCTTCCCACGCAGGCGAGTGTTGAGTCTCCGGCAGCAATACAGTCAGCTTCCCTATGGCTCTCGGCGGAGCA
>NW_018127911.1:5228557-5250226 GCF_001952655.1 Monopterus albus
TACCTTACTGCATCACCATAAAGACAAAATACGCTCTGGTAAACAAAAGAAAACAATACTCTGATTCTGTGAATAATCAGATTACTACATGATTAATGACTGTCAGTATCATAGCTTCTTCTACTTTAATCAAATAAATACATACACAAAAAGCACAAAAATACAGTATCGTTCATGTGCTCTATATCTAGAGTGTGATTCCCACTTGGGCCAGCGTTTTCTAGATTGTCTATGTGGACAGAAACTTTAATACTGAGGCCACACACTGTCCTCAGACTCACATGTAAAGTAGATCTGAGGTGATGAAACGAAATGCTTACCTGTAGTTTGGTCAAAATGTATCAATGAAAATAACAGTCAAACAAAATAAAAAATTACCATACACTGACTAAGATCGAGAAGAGACACAGTGATGTTTTTCCACACAAATTAAAGTTATTATTAACGATATTATACACCCGGTGGCACCTTGGTAGTTTATACAAATGCATTTCACTCAAACACTGTGAGGCAAATAAGAAAAGGTAAACAGATCCATTCAAGCCAAACAGAATGGGACAAAGACACACACAAATACACACAATGCACAAGAACAAAAATCATTGCTAATTATTTCAAGCAACACACTGATCAATCCTTCATAACATAACATCATTCCCCATGTAGGTTCTCAGCTACAATTTGATTCTGGTAATGTTTTTAAGGCTCTAGTGCCTTTAGCTTTTCTATCGGTTTTATGGATTTTACTGCAGTCAAAAAAAAAGGGGGGGGAGCAATTCTGTTCTTCACAGGGTTTATCATAGCCCATCTGATTAGATTGTCAAAATATTCAATAAAATGCCTGTTAAAAGTAATCTAATAAGAAGCCATGCAAATGTTACCAAAGGATCAAAATTGGGCGTATTGTTGAGTGTGCATACTGTATATCATTCACTGCTGGACTTAATTTTATTTGAATCACTCATAGTTTTAAATTCCAAAGGGAAACTGAACCTATTCCTTCCTTTATGTTTGCATGAGATTTTCAAGTCAAGAACAGGCAGGGGTGTTAACACCTCTTGAAAATGTGCACTTCTGCACATTTATGAACCCCAGAGCTTCCCCCAACCTGGTTTTCTCAGAGGTGAAAGGTTCCAAATCCCTCTTTAGATGGGTTGATCTTCTCAGGCCCATTACACCCCTTTACTGTGACAGATTGCAAGCTGAGAAGCAATACAGGGCAGAACACAGATAAAGAAGGAATTAAAGAGGAAAATCAAACTCAACTTCAGCATCTGTATAACTTACCCTGTCTTACACCTGAGCATTAGGACAAGTCAGTTATTCCCTCCTTAATGCCTTGTTTCCCATTGCCCATCAAACTACTAGGTTATAAACCTTCACTGAGATGAAATGAGAGTGGGAATTTTGTATAAGCCTGAAAATGAAAATGTAGTGTTGTTGTATTAAGATCAAACTGAATGTTTTATCTCTTTTTATTGACTAAAATGCCATTGATAATGCTTTCATTGTTTAAGATGAAACCACTAGAGTTTGGTTGTTGATAAATCACTAAGGCATCTACTCATGGAGATGCAGTTTATAGCATTGACCAAAACTGGAAAATATCAGCACCACCCAGTCCACTATTCTAGTAAGACAAAGAAATAGTAAGTAGACTGAGCTGAGGGCAACTACTAAGTCCCCAAAGAAAAAGCTGAGATTGACTGTTGGGAAACCTGGGACACAACTCATCCCCTGAAGCTGTTGATCACAACACAAATGACAAATAATTGACTGGATGATGGATGATGGGATTAGTTTTATGGGTTTAAACAAGGTCAGACATTGCACTCCCACCTGCTTAACCACAGCACTGCTCCAGATGATGGAAATAGAATAATGGTTATGTTCATGATAATTCTGCTATCCTGGCCTTGGGAAGGTTGTTTCAGGATTTGTGTGATATCCAATAGGTGCTGGCTTTGCCAAGCCTACTGGGTCAAAACACAAGGTCGGGGGGAAAAGAAAAGAGATCCATTTACTGTTACAGATACTGGGACAAAAGGTGTGGTTAGATCCTGTTCTGTTTCATGGATGTCCAGCTATAGCATGAGCTGAAAGTAACTTCAAACTGACAAATTCAGCTGGTGCATGGGTTGTTGAAATCCACACAGCAAATTGCAGGCAAAACAAAAGCATTTAATTTGCAGAAATAAATTGACTTTGGGGATAAAACATTATTTCACATGTAATGGTAATGCACAAACAGGCTTATATTCAGTAACTGTTTTGATCATTTGATCCCTTGAGTTGCACAGTAGTTTGTAGGTATGACTTTTACAGTTGAAGTCAGAAGTTCACATCTTAGCCAAATACATTTAAACTCAATTTTTCACTGTTCCTCACATTTAATCTTATAAATATTCCCTGTCTTAGGTTAGTAAGGATTACTACTTTATTTTAAGAATGTGACATGTCAGAATAATAGAAAAGAAAACGATTTATTTCAGCTTTTATTCTTTTATCAAATTCCCAGTGGGTCAGAGATTTATATACTCTCAGTTAGTATTTGGTAACATTGCCTTGGTTCAAAGGTTTCAGGATGCCTTCTACAAGCTTCTTATAACCGGTTTCTGGAATTTTAGTCCATTCCTTCTGACAGAACTGGTGGAACTGAGTCAGGTTTGTAGGCCTCCTTGCTCGCATACGCTTTTTCAGTTCTTCCCACAAATTTGTTGTTGGTTTGAGGTCAGGGCTTTGTGATGGCAACTCCAATATGTTGACTTTGTTGTCCTTAAGCCATTTTGCCACAGCTTTGGAAGTCTGCTTGGGGTCATTGTCCATTTGAAGACCCATTTGGAACCAAGCTTTAACTTCCTGGCTGATGCCTTGAGATGTTGTTGAGATCATGTCTTGCTGTTGTTCTGGGATTGATTTGTACCATTCAGACCAAGGTATGTTCATCTCTGGGAAACAGACTGTGTCTCCTTTCTGAGTGGTATGATGAGCAATTTATGGTTATAAGTGTGAGGTCTAGTTATAATGCCACGATTTTGCATTTCAAAATGCCAAGGGATCATTTATTTATAACGGCAATTTTCACTGCTGGTATTAAACCTTCACCTAAAATGTGCAATGTTTACCATAACATCCCTTTCTCTGATTAGATCAATCATTTGGTCATGAACTCTACATAAGTCAAACAATGAAAACCAGCCTCTCTTATATGAGTTATTTTGAAAGACAAAATGGAGCTTGGAGTGCTGTTTACTTTGCTGTTACCTCATGAAGAATAAATTACCCACTTTAGAGGTTTCCAAGTTCACTACCAGTGTGAAAAAAGATAAAGTTTACTATTTATAGAAGGTAAGTGGTTAACCTTTATATGCAATTTGGTAGTTTTTGCACAGTTTGTCTCCTTCATCTATGCAATTTGGTAGTTTTTGCACAGTTTCATCCGCCATGGTTTGAGGGCAAGGGAGCTTTTAGCTGCTTAGAGTACATAAAATTGTTATTGCTGCTATCTTTAATATGTTGTGAACGAGGTGGGTGTTAAACAAACTACAGACTGCAACAGAAAGAATGATTAACTCTTACAGTATATTTATAAAACTCACTGTGTAAAGCAGTCAACCATATTTTCCCAAATGGTCGAATTTTATTTATAAGACATACATTTCTTAAATCCTTGCCAATATGCCTACTGTATGCAAAAGGGTGAATTATTTAAATTTAAAGTTATTTAAACCTTTATCATCGAGTGGAATGAAAAAAAAATTGTTGATTAACAAAATAAAGCCATGAAGCAGATTTTATTGGAAGAACACAGTCTGTGCAGTGCTTGTCTATTAATGCAGAAGCTATCACAACCTAATGGCCAACTATGCTTAGGATCTTTAGATCTGCAACTGAGAACCAATATATGAAATAATATATAGACATATTTGGTCATATTCTGTTTACATACCGTAAATGCATGTACATACAAACTGTTTAATATGTTCAGCTGTAACAGTCTTAAGTGATAAACATGTATTTGCTAATATGATACATTTCCAAAGAAAAATCATGTTAATTACAATTTTTTTAAAGGGTAGAGTAGGTAAAGCATATATGTGGTTACCTACTGTATGCATTACCTATATGTATGTTTATGTGTAGCCAGTGAGTGAATAGACAGGTCATTACTTAAGTAGGCAGGGCACACACTTTGGTTTTTGAGAATAATTCATCTAAGACCAAAATAAATTAGTGCATTTATAGAGAACATATGCTACTACATTTGGACAAGCTGCAAAGCCCATCTCCATTAATAAACTGAGAATGTGAGGATTCATTACCATATAGATTTCGAGAATATGTCCATGCAAATGCACAGGCATCATCAAGCAAAGTGTTCAAAATAGACTGCCACAGAGTAATCACAGGGCCCACCTCGTACATTTCCACTGGGCCATGCTGATCTATCAAGTCAAAAATCAAAATGTCCAGTGTCGTAAACATGGGCATACATTATGTCAGGGAATATCTATTTGATTTAATTGTTGAACTAGAGCTATAGAGGCAAGGAGCAACCACTATTTCTGACAAATAGCATTTTAACTTCTACAGTAAGTGAAGATCTGAAATCGCTCTCCTTAATTGCCCTTAAAGACTGCAGCACCAATTATTAATCACTGAGTGTCAAGAAAACCAGAGCATCCCTGTGTTTGAAGCAATAAATTGTTGAATTATATTCATATTTATTCTAAGTAGGTCTTCAGTGTAATTGGCATGTTATTAGGCTGAGGGCTTTTAGTCTGTATCAAAGTAATTCAATTAAAAAAAGTGAAATATAGATCTGTCTGGGATAAACAAACAAGCCAGCTGTAATATGACAGGAATGCGGCCAACGGTCTGGTTAAATAGCTCATTATTTTTGCCCTTCCTTGAGGAAAATAGCTGCTTCAGGAGTATAGGGCCCGTTTCCACTGTAGCAGTCGGGGACTATGGAAGCACCTCATCAATCCACTTATCCCTGTTCCGTTGGCTGGATAATCTGAGTGTCTGACACTAATGGTGAGGTTGCCTCACGACTGGGAAAATATACAGAGGAGCCAGCAGAACCCCCTCCTCAGTTCTCTTCCTCTCTTGTCTTTAGACACACTCTCTTTCTCTCCTTCGAACACATACACACATACAGACAAATTTGTAGTGCATGCTCCATCTCTCTTTCTCTCTTCCAATGTTCAGTCAAGAGGGTAATCCTAAGCTCCTTTACTTATCTCTGGGAGGAATTTCCAGCATTAGTCATGATAAGACAGGTCCTCACTGATAAAGCAAAGGAAAAGCTCTCCAAAGCTAACTAAGGAGGAGATACTTAAGGAATGCAGTTTCTGCAGGAAACCTGCTAGATTTGGACAAAGGCTATTCTCTACAAGAACACTCTAATTAGTCAGTTTTCACTCAAGAAATTGATTGGTGTGTTGGTACTGGGGTTCAAATGAATCTCCTCACTAATACGGTTTAAAGATCTACTGTATGTTTTGAAATTCCATAATCCCTAAAAAAGGAAGAGTCTGTGCCTTGTCTGCAGCCCGTTCAATTGTGTTCATCATGTCCCAAAGTAAAACATCACAGATCTGTTGCTAAGGTAACATTAAGTAATGGAAGAAATTACATGGCTTACTCTCCAGCTCAGCTGTGTAACTTCAGTAACACGGACTGCTCAGACATCACAATTCAAACTTATTAGGCAGAGATGAGCCTCCTGCTTGCTGAAACAGTGGCGTTTACTTTGGTAAGAAACTGTAATATATCATGTTTTGCAACATACTGTTGGGGATGTTTTAAAGGTCAAAGTGATTTAAACCTTTGGAGGAAGGCTGGCCCATGTGAAGGTGGAGTAGAGCTGCAGTATGGGAGGAGGGCTTGCGGGGTGTAAAGGTTTATCATTTCTGTGAATGTTTTTTCAAGTGCCATGACTTACTCAGAAACAACAACACAGGTATTTAACCTGTTCTCTGTCAAGTCCTGCCTGGAAATCCTCCATTCGTCTTCAGGGAGTAGGTGGACATTTGTTTATTCTCCACTCTGGCTAATTGACCAAGCTATCTTTACGATTTGTTGCAGTTACAGTACTATAAGTACATAACTGAAATGGGCATTCTGCCTCACAGAAACAGCATCTGATGAATGTTGTAGGTTCATATGGAGGTTAGGGCCTATGAGCAAGGAGAAAGTAAAACAGTGGGCCTACATGCTGCCACCCCCATCCCCTTCCCCGCACCCTGAATCTTGTATTAAAGAAAGAAGCTCTGTCACATTAATCTTGGAAGCAAACTTGCAAAGCAATTTGTTGAAGGTCAGCAGAATATGTGATAAAAGTGTAGTCTTGTTAAGCATCCATCACAGGCTGATTCGGATTTTGAGCAAAGATGTAGTGACAAAAATACACAGTGGGTTCAGGGTAATGGGTTTAGGCAGGGATATTGGTTTGGGTAATACAGTTAATAGGTCCTTGGATCTGGGGGCTCTTTTAGGCAGATATGAGAAGCATCACCGGCTGTCATATTCTCCGATGAGAGTATGCATTAGAGCAAACTCTATTTAGTAAAAGACAATTCAATTAGGGACTATTCAGAGAAAACAGATTATTTCCCTGCGGGCATCCACTCAGTCGAGGCAATATTCAGATTTCATTGTGTTTTCAAAGTGGAGAAATGTCAACGGTTGGCTCCTGCAGTTGGTTGGGGCCCTGTATGGACATTTATATTTCAAACAAATGAAGATAGAATTTTCTCAATACAGCCCTAATGTACAATAGCAATATTTCATGGATTGAGTAGATGCATCTATCTTATGACATAGAGGCTTTCTGGCTTGATTTTTGTTTATCCATATGATAGAAAATCCTTTATTTTTATACATTCTCCTTTACAAATAAAAACACTACGACAGCGACTGTGAATTAGAAGATAATTACCTATGTTTTATCTGGGACCCTCTCAATAGTTCAACCATCTGAGTACATTCATATCATCAATATCTGCAAAAACAAGTGACCATTACACCACATGACAGGTTGGGACTTTTTAAACATCAAACACATTTGCTGCACCTGTCACATGTACCATATGATCTATCTTCCATCACTGAGCAGGAAAATATATTTCTGTGTCATACATACATGTGTTCCACGTATCAGGTATGCCAGTACACAGGCTGTATACTTTAACATCCTACTATGTCAGTACATTAAGGCAAATGTCTACATTGTACACACATATGTTACACATATCATCAGACATCGAGACTACACCTGTCTCTACATGAAACCGGAGACCCGTGCCTGCATCCAGGGGCTATGCAGCGCAGTGACAATGCAACTGGGTCACAGATAGTCATAAATCCAACCTCCTAAGGATATTACACAAGAAACTGAGATGCAGCAAATCAATTCACAGTTTGGTAGTGGTCTCATAAAACGTCTTTACTAGCTCATCTAAATCCAGTCAGCATGATTCCTACATGAGACCTACAGTATTCCATGCAAAGGGACTCCCTGGAAATGACATTGCAACAGGAGTGTGTCACATAAAGCAGCAGGAGACTGTTTAACATTAGCAAATGTTAATGTATTTGCTTCGCTGTGTTCTGTGACGCTGGCTTGCTAGTGTGCTGTTTTGACCTTTGCTAACTTTATTGTGATTTTATACTGACAGATCTCGGGGAGCACAGGAGACCCAACAGCTTCTTGGAAAACATGAAACTTCAGAGTCCGTACAATTAATACAACTCATGAAGAGGGCAGATAATTTTACCAATGGAAAAAAAACAAGAGACATGTCTCACTAGGTTAATTCATCGACATTGCAACTGTGTTATTATGGGGAACAGCTCCAGGATTTCACCATGAGACGGCGCTGATAAAGTGCTCAGCACTCAGGACATGAATCTACCCATGCAACACAAGTTGGACAGATTTTAACTGTGTACATTAGATATCTCCACTGCAGACATATTGAATGACGAAAGACATGACATGATAGTGGCAGGCTACTAAGATTTATTCTGAAATCCAAACATATCACATAACTGCTTTGGGAACTGTAAACTTAGTTCCTGACTCCAACTGACATTTACATTTAATCCACCACTGAATCATGTCCTTCCTGCAGCTCTGTTTCATATGCACTACAAAAATGCAATGAATGCATTTTGACACCAGGTCAAATAACATTATACACATGCAAGCTTAATAATTATTAGCATACTGGTGACAGTCTGTCTGTAAGGTGTGTGATGTTAAAATATGCTGGCACTTCTATTCCTCAACTCTCACTGACAGAAGGGACCTTGGTTATGAAGAGGAAATGTCCATATTCACATGTAGAACAAAGATATCAGCACAATGCTATGTCCATATTCACATGTAGAACAAAGAGGCCTGATATCAGCACAATGCCTAGGCCAGTATTTCCACCAGCGCTCGTCTCAGTGGGGTTAGCATTTCGCCTCTAACCGATTGGCTGGTCACTGCCCTTCTCGCTAACTGTGTGGACGTTAACTTGTCAGAAGGAGAAAAGAACAACTTTGACGATGTCCTTTCTTTTTTCACTTGCCACAGATCTTTGCTTGGCTGTGGCAAAGTTTGATGGAACCTTTTGTCTGGGGGAGTTGGGGAGAGAGAGAGAGACAAAGTGTGAAAGAGAGAGAGAGCGAAAAGACAAGAAGAAGGGGGGAAAGGGGACACAACAGCGACCATATGCTCAATGTGACCCTCATTATTCTCAATTAGGGCAGCCATCCATGGAATGGTCTTGCTGATAACAGCCCGTAACACCTTCAGTGGTATGGAGCACAATCTTGCAGTGGCACAATGGACGAGCGGAGTGGCGAGCAGGTGCGGCACATCTATATATATGTTTGTGTATGTGTTTGTGTTCCCTATGTAAGTGTACTGTAAAAGGACATCTTCTGTAAAGTTACATGACTCAGTATACATGCATATATTGCGTCTATATGAAAATGTGCATCATTGCGCAGAGATTTGACATACATGAACTAATGTATATGTGTGTGTTTGTGCATGTATGAGGGACTTGTTGCAAGGTGGGGTGGGTGGGCACCTAGTCAGGCTTCGTCAGCTTCTGGAAGGTTCACAGGGGGTGTTCAGGGCCGCAGCCCAGGTCCCCAGGACGTCTGGATGGATGAGTTGAGAGAGAGTAATGGGGTCACATTGAGCATAATCTTGTGCCTAACAGTTAATAATATGATGACTCTGGCAGTGTAATTTCCCTTCTCAACATTTAACAAGAACAATAATTTGACTGGGCTGGGGGTAGGAAGGCCAAAGAGAGATGCACACTGGCTTGAATCTCTTTGTTCCTCAGCCCTAACATTGTTTTTCACTGTAGGCATTAGTGTAATGCTGAGCTGAAGGTGACCCAGGCATGAAGCAAGTGAGTGAAGTCAGTGAGTAGTTAGTAAGCGTTCCTTTTTAACAGACTCCTCTCATTTCACTTTGTAAATCAAAAAGAATTGATGAATTCATCAAAGGTACATAGCTTACATTTTCATTCATAACTAGAAGTGCATGTATTTGCAATAAATTCTCATAAAACTGCATCTGCATAAATAATATGAATGTCAGTTTTAGTTTACACTCACAGTAAATGAGCTTTCTTGCTGAGGTAAATGAAACAGGCTCATGGTCGTCATTTTCAACTATTTCGCCCCTGGCCTGCTTCCCAAGCTCTTACTGTAACCCGAGGAGGCAATGACATCACCCTCACTCCTTCTTCCACAAAATTCAAAATGGCCCAGGTGATTAAGTTCCTTATAAAGAGATGGGAGTCAGTGCAAGGCCGCGGCATTGAGCAGGCTCATTGATTAAAACCAAACAAGAGCACTCAGCACACTACAGCGGTGGTGGCCACGGTGGCGCTACTCACAGTAACTGCTTCACATCATTTGTCTTTGATCGCATCCTCCTTTGACTATTGTCTTCATCAGGCCACTTTTCTGTGACAGCTGGTGCCCATACGCAGCAATCTTCAGCAACAACGATAAAACACCAAAGTACCATGACTCCTCAGCACGTTTATTTTTGTTCCTGTTTTTAACAAACGCAAATAATCACTCAGCACAAATGTGATATTCATATTATGTTCTAAAATGTATTAAAAAAAAATAACAAAGAGATGATGATATAGGTGGTCTAGGACATTATCTATTGTTTTTAAATTACAAGAGCAGTCAAGAGTAAAAATTAAAAAATAAATAGCTTGACCACCTACATAGCTGCTGAGAAGATGCAGTGCTCCTGATATGTTACATATCACTGGATGAGTCTGGCTTCACAAGATGTAGTAAAAATAAGCAGAATGTCATGAAAAGCAAATACGCAATGAGTTAAATATGCAGTTGGGCGGTGTAACTGTGACCTAAGTTCACCGCGAGCTCCCCTACATTCAAGTTTCCAAATATATTTAGGATTTTGCTAATTTAAGAATTACCTAAACCACAGTGTTTCAGATCAGTTGCCAGACCTTAACCAAAGCTACACATGCCACACCACAGCTATTACCATAATCAAAACCCCAGCCACAGCAACAGTTAAAATTGTGTTACTATACAGTAGTTATCTGAACACAACTGTTTCAAACCTTTTTTCATGCAGCAGACTGGAGAAAACAGCGTTTATTCATATTGTCATATAATCCAATTCTCAGTGAAGAAACCAAAGACCTTCTGTTGATTTCCCGGAATTCTCTCAGTCTGTATCATACTTGATTATATACTGTATAGGTATTTCAAGATGAAATGAATACACCATACACGTAGCCATCATCAAGCCGCAACCTCCTCCTCCTGTGTACAACTAAAACAGAACAAGCCCATACGAGTTTGAAATTGATGAGTGCGCCACTACAAGTTCATGACTCTGACCTCCAGGGTATTTGATCCCTTGACACAGAGTTTATTTTTCTAAAGCTACAGCTTGATATTCCAGCACTTAATTTAAGAGTGCAGTTAAATCACAGAAGCCATAATATGTCAGGCGATCCCACGACTGGGGGTAAAAAGAAAGTGAAAATGGGGAGGGGGAGGGAGGGAAAACAGTAAGTAATGAAAAAGCTATGATTGCTTTTCTGTCCCTCCAAATGACAGTTAGCACCTCAATGACCTGCTCGGGGCAGGGCCATCTAGAAATGACACGCTAAGGCACAACGTCATCTAACAGGGTAGTTACAAAAATCAATACAAAACCCATTTCAAAGATGCTCGGTGAGCGTGTGTGTGAGACCCTGTGTGTGTGTGAGACACAATGGGAGAGCGAAGGACCTGCTGTTATGTTCATTTATTGAGTAGGCCTGAGGGGCAGAAAACAAACTTTTCTGATATACACATTACCTCACGAGCAAAGGAATTCTGAAGGCTAAGCAATAACTGCATTCCCACTCTATTATTTAAGTCATGAAGAGCCCCCTCTGCAGAAGGGGGTCTTTCATTGCATGTCAAGTATGGCTTAATTCTAAACTCACTGCCCCCCAGCCCTCTTCATTGTCACACTTTTAACTAAACTAAGTATTGGCCACTAGAAGAAGAATGGCTCTTTGTCCGCTGGGGAATCGATATGCAGTGTCTCTGACATTCACAGAGAACACATGTAAACCAGCCAGCCCAGTCGTACGACTATCTTGTCTTGTTGGGATACTGGCAAACATCACCATATATTATCCCCTTTGATTTGTTGTCAATACCTAATCACGGTGAAGAGGTGCAGGTCTAGCAGAGCACAAAGACACTAAGGAGTGTAAAACAGATAAATGGGCAGGAGGGACATCAATCCAAAGGCCACGTCAGCCTGGCCCCTGATGAAATAAGGCACCATTGTCGACAGCTGAAATTTATAGACAGTAACATGTGAAAGTGCTCACTCCTCAGTGAGTTTTTTCTCTCTCTCCCTCTCATTTGCACAACCAGAAAGAATACGAGGATATCTGGTTATTTATTGGTTCAAACAAAATTACCTTTTGGAGCCTTTCTTCTTACAAAAACTTTATGTCCAATTGAGGCGGATGCCTTGAAACACTCTGTGCTTTCCTTTATAATTATGCTTTCTGCATTGTACCATCAGCATTATGTCAGATATCATTGTAGATATCATCGCTATGCTGTGTAAAAATCAAGATGAAAACCACACTTTCCACACTTGAAAGAATCTTGGTTCAGCTTCATGTGGAAATCCCACTTGTCTTAAACTCGGAAGAGACTCTCACTACAGTGGACAATTGAGAGGTAGGATTTTGGATCAGTGGGGTGCCGGATTCAACAAGGATATTCCTTTGGAAACACAGTCAAGTAGAGTTTATACTTTGTGTCAGCTACACTTTCTTGTGAGAAGTAACGGTGCTCCGGGGATCCGATCAGTGTTTCAGCAGTACCAGTGTCGCTGTATGCGGTTCCAGTAAATTACATACAATATGAAAGGGCTCAGCTCTCACTGATGGACCTCAAACAATCTAAGAGAAAACACTGGTACATCATCTAGTCATATACACACACTCACACATATGCACACTGAAAATAAATTTAATGTTGTCACTTCCTTCAAAGCTGTCAGTGTCAGGAGAGACCACTGGCAATTCAAAGTAATCTGGAAACCACGTAACAAAAATAAATTTGGGGCTTGACACGGTGTTGGAAAAGAATAGCAATCAGCAAATTTAATGCATTTCTGATGTATATTTAAGGCTCTGACACTAGGCCACAGATGTACATGTGTTGGGTTTCTATTTTGCAAAAGATATGGTTGGTGATAACCTATTATGGGACATCGTCAGCTTCCCCACTGCCTCAGCCTCGGATAGGAAAAATTCCATCACTTGCTGTATCCAGGAGATGTAATATCGAAACAAATTATGGCTGGAATTGAAAAGTCACAAGCTTATTTCATCTTGATCAAACCACTGCCAAGAGGCTAAGGGTAGAAGTGGAGATACCCCCAAAATGCTTTTTATTGCATTATCATCATTGACATCTACGGTGCTCTGCGTTCCCAGCTTCACTGCTTGATATAAGTATGCATTTTTTGAATTGTAATCTGACACACAGGAACAACCTAAAGTGACAAGAGCCCCTGGAAAATCCCTTTCAATTAATTTGTTATATTAACAAATTACTTAGTGCAATTACTTGCAGTTCCTTGTAAAGCAAATATGATTTTTATGTGTAGAGTTAAATGACATATTGGCTTTTATTTGTACATACTAGTTTAAAACCAAACGGATAAGAAATCCAAAGACCATTTACTGTAAAGCCCAAATGCATAGAGTACAGTGTGGAATTCTGATTAATGCAACTGTACCTATCAGTCCTGCCATCAGTCAGTGTTAAGATGTCTGAAGTCAGATCCAACAAGAAAACACGCCATTAATGCGTGTGCGCTGTGCAGACAAATCTTATTTGGTGGGATGTCGTTTGTAAGCTGTAATGATCACATCTCAACGTACACAGCATTTGATTGGTTGGCAGGAGTTTGTTCCGGCGGCAGCAATAATAAAAGAAGTCTCATCTTGGTTTTATGGTGTAGCATATTGAACCATCTGTGTGTTGCCTTGCTCTATGGTGGCCTGGAGGTGCTTATTCTTTTCAGCAGTGATCAGTCCTGACACAGAAGAGGTCTGCTGAGACCCAGTTAAAGATTTCTATTATCATATCAAATCACACGCCAGTGCTCTCATTATAATTGACACATCTTGAACAGTGAATAAAGGCTGCTCTACATAATGCATAATTAGAAAGTTTTTTGACAGGTTTTTTTTTTTTTTTGGGCTTATGGTAATGTATGATAGAGCCGATGTTAGAGAGAATAGCTTTAGCAGGATATTAAAAGATTTCATAGAAGTTAGATGATTATGGCTGAGTACAGTGACCTTCTGACCTGGCTGGATCCCCCTAGATGGCTGAGCCGCAGCGAAGCCGAGGCCAGCGAGTGGAGGGGCTGTTTCCTTGTCCTTGCCGAGACCTCGTTAACGACTTAGAAGACCCATCAATATTTAACAGTTCTGTGATTGAAATTTCAAATTCATCTCCCCAATGGTAAATCACAAAGGAGAGGGTGATGGGAGCAAGGGAAGGAGGGGCAAGAGTGAGGACATAGGGAGAGAAGGAGAGCAACTCATTTTTATCAGAGAGCAATTTTAAATAAAGACTGTGATTTACAGTAGTGAGGCCACACCAAGTCAATTAGGGGCAGAATATCTGAGCTCTCTTTAAATAGTTACAGAATCACCATATTGGGTTTGACTGTCTAACAATCACTCTGATATGGAAACATATTATTCCCACGGTGAGGAATGAAGAGCGTGCGAGATACGAGTGATTTCCTCTCTTTGGCTCCCTGTAATTTTTATCCTCATTCCTCTTTCTCCCTCAGTCCCTTTGCTCCTCTTCCTTGATTCCTGCCATTGCTTTTTCATTTTATGCATTCCTCAACCCTTGTGCCCTCTCCTGTTCATTCGACAGACTTGAGTCAGAGAGCAAGAGATAGCTTTACTATTTTATGAAGGTGTGAGGCTTCTTGGTGGTTCCTGAGTTTTCCGTGTCCGACAAAGTCTGCTCACTCGTCAGAAGGTACTGTGGGACTGGAGTCACATGTTCAAAATAGAATCTACTTGTGGAATAGAAATAAGAAGAGTAAAATACCTGCCTATAAAATTGGTAGGCTACTTATACTGTACTTTGGACTTATCCTTAATTGACAAAATCATCTACAATAACACATTCCTTAAAAATAACATAAAAATACTCACATACAATGAAATATTACAGAACTATAGAGTGGCCTTGGATATAGTATATCTAAATCTTACACTGAATGAAGAGGCAAAAAACACAGTATGTGTTTTTAATTCCATAATTGCCATCCTCTCTCTTTGTGTGCTTTAGTCATGTGGTTTCTTGGAGTTAAACAAAGTTGCAGTAAAACCAGAAGAAATCACTTCCTGATGCAGCACAGTCATCTTTCTCTGTGTATCAAAGACTATTTTTGTGGAAGCACCACTGCCTACACATCCCTCCCCAGCCGTGTGTGGCTTTTGGTTCACTGGAGGTCAGGACGATCATTCACCCCAAGGCCCGAGGGCGCCCATATACTCTCCCCTTTATGACCACATAAAGAAAGCCAAGTGCTCAGGCGTGCCTGATTAGCTGCTCTAATATGCTATTTGTGACTAATTTCAGAGGCGCTAAGTCACAGGTGACGGTCCCAGGCTGTAAATCTAACTTGGCCAACCTTTAACAGTGCATGTGAGTGTGTTTTTGTGTGTGTGTGTGTGGGTCCTGTCTACCGCGATGCACTATAGGTCCCGTGGTGAATATGCAGAGCCATTTAGGTGAAAGGCAGGGCATAAAAGTAATGGATGGCAGATGAATCCATCCCAAGCTGACAAGTCAACTTGCACCAGTGCAGAGAGGAAGTGTGTGTGTGTGTGTTCGTTTGTAAAAAAAAAAAAAAATCACTTGTCTAAAGTAGTTTTGTTTTAGCACAATCATTACTCTGTGCCTCTAGCGCTGATACAGTTTTACAGCTGAAATTTGGTGGTGTCACATTTTGTACATTTTATGTGCTGTACTGATTGACTAGTTCACACAATGCAAATCGGAATAGTTAAAAAATAGTTAATGAGTGTTTTTTGGCTGTATCAGACTGGAACAAACTGTTTTACACAAAGAACAAGAGATTTTTGACCTTGTTATACAATAGTTGTTAGATGTTTATTTTTTTTACCTTAAAACCTAAACAAACAAACAAGAAAACAAAAACCCTTACAAAGAAACTACATTTTCATACTGATGTGCAGTGATTTGTTCTTTTCTGTTACTTTTACTGTGGGTATAACTGTGAAATGTCTGTCAAGTACCCCTATACTGTACTGTATGTATTTATTCTGAGAATTTGTTGAAAATGGCTGTGGATAGTTAACAGACCTTCACTCCCTCTGCCCTTGTGTCTTCCCTTTGCCTCCTCATAACATGTCAACAGTTCCCTGTTTGAGCTGTTTTCCTATTATCCCCCTGACCACTGCGTTTCTGACCCCACAGTGGAGTTTTGACAGGATAAGGGAGGAGAAGGGAGATGAGCAAAGCTCTGCTCTGTGTGTGTGTGTGTGTGTGGACAAAATAGAGAGGCAAAGAGAGAAAAAATAAAAGTGTGTGGTGTGTGTGTGTGTGTGTGTGTGTGTGTGCACGCACGCACATGGAAGAAAGAGAAGGACAGAGACAGTGTGTATGCATGAATGTGTGAGTACATTTGTGCTTGTGTATGAGTGTGCATGTGCTCCAGCGACCTCTGCACTGGCTGTGCTGTGTCCCCCAAGCTGACAGAGTCCTCTCCTCCAGCTCTTCAGTGTTTAACACCTGGGACCTGTTCCCAGACGGGTAGCCTCAAACACCTCCTGCTTGACACACACACACACACCCTTCAGCAGCATGAGGACCCCCACTCTGCACCCTAACACTGCTCCGACTCCAGAGAGGTGAAAGCCATGAGTTGGGACTGAGCTACACTCACCTCAAAGGCACATAACCAAAAGGTTAACAGTTCTGCCAGATGTGGGGTTACCAGCAGTACAGAATCATATTATTTCTATATGAATGACAATGTACTGCCTTGAGACATTTGGACTCGTATTTATTCAGTAGAGCTGACAAAATATGGCACCCACGACATTTCCGGGTGAATTGTTGAGCTATGCAGCAACAGGGCTGAGACATTTGCATTTATGAGAAATGAATGACAATATATTGTGAGGCATTTTGGGTAAAGACAGTTACAGCGCAGTCCTGTCATTTGGTCATCCTGTCATTTCACTGGCATTTTCTTTGAAAAGTGTGCATTGTCAGTTAGATTTTCAGGACATTCAAATATGTTTTCAGGCTATGGCCAATTAGGTTCTAAGACAACAGTGTTTGGTTGAATAGCACAACCATTAATTCCATTAAAAGATAATAATTAATATCAAAAACTTTAATAAGTCAATATTGTTTTTCTTAAATTATGAAATTTGAATAAATGGATTATTGGTTATACTCTAGATAGATAGATAGATAGATAGATAGATAAATAGATGTAAATTATTTTTAACCACACTATCATCCTGTCCCTCACACCCCTGGGAAGTCTTACCCAAGCAACTCGTAAACACCCCAGTCTCACACAGGTTAAAGAATAGTCCAAATAATAAGATGCAAGCCTCCAAGTCTGGTAAATCAGTGTAAAGACACTCTTCCCTGCAGCCAAAATACTTCAACCTCCTGTCCCTGTTTCGAAATCATAAAGCACACCGTCCTTTACAGGTGCTAACAAAATGCAAAACGGTGTGTAAGAAAATATAAAACCTGCCTCGAACCTCACGCCCCTTCATCAAAAACACTTCAGAAACAAAGGTGGTATCACATAACACAAACACATATTCTGTCTGAGCCAAATTAGAGACATTAATAATCACAAGGTGAGAGCTTGCTAATTATTAAACCCCCCCATAAAACATAGACAGTCAAGCTAAGTAGCAAACCACTGGCTGACTCCCAGCGTCACTTTCTCTGGGTAACAAATTTCTAAGGGTCAAAGTGTGTACTTCAGGGAAATAGGGGAAAGCTCAAGAGGGCTAAGTGGTGTGTGCCCGTGCTTGCATGTGTATCTTTGTAGGAATATAGCCTCTCATGTTCTCTAAGGCTGTACTGCCACCTGCAGCTCTGGGTACAAACAAAGACACAGGGGCTGCAGCAGGGAGTAACAGGCAGAGTCGTAAGTCACTGATTATCAGCGAAACTAATTTTAGGGTAAAGACTCATTAAAACAACAATGTGGCAGTTCCACAAATGACTGAAACAAGGCCTTGTGTATTACTTTTATGTACTGTAAATTGAAGACTAATATTCAAATTAATTGCACAAAGTGAACAGAATATTTAAAAATTGAACAGATATCTAGAAAATATTTATACACTGGACTGAATATTTCTGTGGTCAAGATTAAAACTGCAAGTAATGTACTACAAAACAATTTTAAATATTTGCATAAATAAAATACAAACCATGTAACACATTCATATATATATGTGTGTGTGTGTGTGTGTGCTAGTGTGTTCTGCTTATTGTTTCACAAACAATTTATTGTTGCTAAGGCGGCAAAATATTTGACCCTGCAGCAATTAAAATATTAGATACCCAAGTGCTGATGCCAGGGACTGTTAAAGAAACGTGATAGTGAGTATCATACATGACTTGTCATATATGAAAAAAATTGGTAAGGGGTGACCTCAAATGCAAGGATTCAGTATAACAACATGTTGCTGCCTAACAATGAATGCAATATATATTTTTGAAGGAATTTTCTTCCACAAAAAGTGGTGAACTTTGACCTGACATTTGTACAGATGTGGTAAGGCTAGAAGCCAACCTGTGATTAAGGCAGTCACCCTGAGAAAAAAGGTGCAATCTTCTGTCATATTTTGACAAGGCTCCGAGCGCCGGGCAAAGCAATATAGTTACATGCTTGGTAGCAGCTGCAAGAAGAATGACTGTATGTTTGATTGCCTGATAGCCAAACTGTCCAAGCGATTGTTTTCTGTGATAGCGATCAAAGTCATGTGCATGTTATGTGTGTGTGTGTGTGACTAAACATGTTTATAATGTTGTGTGAAAATGTATCAATACCTTACTAGCCTTGGCAAGTACTTGACTGAAGGAGGAATTAAAAAAGGGTTTCAAGATGAACTGTAAGATAATGATATTGGTATTTGATATGCAACATTGTAACCAAATCCCTATTTAAGGCAATGAGCATTTCAGTAAATATATATATTGATTTGACTTTACTGCCTTGTAGAAACCTGAGACATACACCGTGTATGGTCTGTCAGAATCATTAAGTCAACTCTCCTCAGAATCTGAGAATGATACAGCCTGATTCATCTTGAACTTTGCACCTGCGAGGAGGGGCTATGTCAATGTCTCCGTTGTCCCATGACTTTAAAAATTGTAGGCATCTTGGAGATGTGGAGATGCATTTGTCATCCTTATTTGACAGGCTTGATGAAGGAGTTGTCTGTCAGTGTTTCACAGATCCAACCAGACCGCAAGCCCACGGGGTGACACAAAGACAGTCACGAGTGGCAGGGAGTTCCCTCCCCTCCTGGTTCACAGGGTAATTGTGATCATACTGGATTGGAAAATTATAGAGAAGTGAGTTAAGAAAATACTTGAGTTAAATCCAGAGGCTTGATGGGAGTGTGGGTGGTCTGAGAGGGCAAGTTCTTATGGTTCATTCTTACAGTAAATGTTGTGATAGTTGTAGCACTTGCATGTACTGTGGTATTAAAATCTAATAAGCCAAGCCCTGCTTTCTTTTTTCCATCCTTTTTTTCTTTCTTTCTTCCTTTGCACACATCTACAGGGATGTTGAAAATTCCCTGTGCTTTCAAATTAGGTTCTGCATTGGTACACCTGTACTGCTAAACCTGTCACTTACTTCATAATAACTGTCAACATCAAACATCTTAAAATTTCAGGTTTATACTTTCAGGGATTTGGAGACTTTGGAGACTGAAAAGGCAAATTTTCCAACCTTTTACATACAATACTAAGATGATCCAACCCAGTCAGCAAATAGCATAACAGTTCCATAAACTAACTTCAGCTGGAAAGACACAACAAGGACTTATTTCTCTCCTTATCCCTTTCTCTGTTTCTGACATCAGGGTCAACCTAGCATATAACAGACAAACTTGGCAGTAATCTGGGGACTCTGAGAGAGGTCTGGGAGATTTATCAATCAACTGGCCACATTAAACAGATTTCCTAATGAAGTGAAGTCTTTACAGGGATTAATCCTCCGCCACCTGCGAGGAGCCACCTGCTCGACTGCCATAATTGGCATGGATGGCACCGCCACCATCAGCAGAAAGAGGAGAAGCACAGAGAGAAGAAAAGAGGAGCGAGAGAAAGGGAGAGAGAGACAACTGGGATGAACAGAGGGGAGAAAGAGAGAGAAAGAGATGGACAGAGAGGAAACAAGTTGGAGAGAGGACAAAGAAGCTAGACATTGGGGTGTCAAACTCATGCAAATGATGACACTCAGTGTGTTGCAACAACACAACGAGGCAGGAAAATAAATAAAATATTTTTAAAAAAGTAGACGAGACAGCGCCAGGTCTCTTATGACACGGCAATGAGCATCCAACCCTTAGTTTGTGCCAGTCTTGCAGCATTCCAAGACCTTGACAGCAGCACCTCGCTACATCTTCCAGCTGTGTCAAATCTGCCTATGTGCTAATGAACGTGTCAGCACCCCATTCGTGTCATTGCTGTGTGTGTTTCAATTCACCTCTGAGCATTGAAATTCTACCCAAGGTGTACCAGCTTACACATTACATTCACCCGCAAGTATTTCTGCATGAATAATTACACAGTCCCCACTGTAAAGTTAGAACCCAGACTGGTGTCCTGATTATACTGCCAAACCAATCCTTTTCTTTCTGTTTCTGATTGCTTTAACTTGACCACACTGACACTGTGCATGCAGTGTGGACACACCTTTATCAAGTCTGTGTTCAGAATGACTAACCTGGAAAACTGTGTACTCAGTCTGTTACACGCTGAAGAACAGACACTTCTGTCGGCTCACAGATAATTTCATTATCAAGTTTTTGGGCCCAATTTTCACAAACCTTCGAAGAAACCAAGTGATGGTGGACACTGATATCTGCAGCTTACTTTTATACAAGGCTTGCAAAATTGCAAGGTGCATCTACTGTACATATCACTCCAAACATGGATATACAGAATCTCAGTATGTCACAATAACGAGCACCCCTCATACATAGCTATAATTATTTACATACTTTATTGATGATAAAAGAAGTAATACCTTCTGTGCCTATCAGATTTAACCAAAACAAGTGCAACCACAGCACACTGTAGCTCCACCACACTGTGTTGTTTACTTCATACTATGCAAATGCTAGGTCTCAGGTGCTACTTTTGGGAGACATGTGAAAAAAAGTGATGACTCATGAAACTGATGCAACCCAGAGGTTCTTGGCCACATACTGTAAGCACTGTTGAGCCTCCAGGAGTTCAGTGATATAGAGTGTGTGGGAAATTTTACATTATTATTATTAGTAGTATTAGTAGTAGTAGTAGTAGTAGTATTTATATTTTTTACTGAGGTGCGTGTTCTACTCTATTAGTGGTTCATCACGATGTCACCATCCTCATCCTTGTACTCAACAGTTTTTACTGGAAACCAATTTGAAGGATACATAAAATCCAACCATGCCAGGGTTATTCAGAGTTTATGTATAAGATACATTACCAACTCTGTCTTATAGAAATGACATATCCATGCAATTAAAATACAACAAATATGTCTAGGAGGAATATGTTTTCTATTAACATAATGCATATATGTTGTTAATTTCCATATTTAGCACAATACCTAACATATGATTAAAATGTTCCCCAACAACATACAGTATTTGTTTTCTGCCACAACATCAGATCTTGTAATGACACACCAGTGTAATGACAAGAGCATTAGTAAACCTTTCAGTGAGCACAAAGCAGAAGAAAGTCTGCGATGACTTCAGACACTAAGTGACTGTCTACATTTAAACCAAACCACAATCTTTCCCT
>NW_018127911.1:5250248-5250515 GCF_001952655.1 Monopterus albus
GTTATCTAACCCTACCCACAAGTGGGATTCTGGATGCAAACACAGGTCTGGTGTGACAGTTGTGCACATCTACTCTCCACCCCAATCACCGTCCTGCTGACTGACACCATTCATTACAAAAATTCCAAAAATATGGGGACTGTAAACATAATCTGGAAATTAATTTAATTATAAACATTTTTGCTGTTTATAACAACAGTTTAGTTGTATTAGAAAAAGTCATTTGAGAAAACAGAGTTGAACATTTAATTACAATATCCTCAGTCG
>NW_018127911.1:5250549-5255032 GCF_001952655.1 Monopterus albus
AGGGAAATGCTCAGTTTAGAAGGAATGCCTTAATGCATTTTGCAAGCAGAACGGTTTGACGGCCAGTAAGAAGAATTACTTCTTAGAGAAAGCTCATGTGAAAAACAATATTTGCTTTTAAACCTGGGATGGAAAGGACAGTAACAGCATTATCTCTTATGATCATGTCACATAACATTAAATATACAAAAGCATTTATCTGACCTTATAAATTGTGCGTCTTCACCACCTAAAGGCAAACATGTAGCACAAAGTCAGTACCTGTGCAAATATGTTTTAGTTTGCCTTGTTTGCTATCTCAGAAGAATTTTATGACAACATATTACTGTAATTTACACATTGGGAACAGGACATAAATTACACTTGCACCAAAAACTATTCTTGATTTATGTTAAAAGTAAGGGTCTCAGTGATTTGTCCCAGTATGTGGTGCTATCACTGCATTAAAATCATGTATCATTTTTCACAGCTGTTTCTTTTTCAACATCAAATCAAAATACAATAAGTATGTACAGTAAAACATGCATTTGAAAGTTGGCAACCTCAAATACTCCATGCCTAAAAAGTTGACTTGGAGCTTTTCAAGCAACTGCAGCAATTTGTCATTATACAGTAAGTCACCATGGTCAGGTTAGTTGTGACCTGGCTCGCATGTGATTGGTGTGCATCTGTGTTTCAGTAAATCCTGACTAATGATCAATTCTCCAGAGTCATAACTCCTGGGTTGAGAAGATGATTTTGTGGAGTCTGCCAAGAGGCTAAGGTGTCCCTCATTTGTTATGGAGCCATACCGCCACCCTGCCAAAAGAGGTGCCTAGCCAAGAACAAACTCTGTGTGTGTGCGTGTGTGCACACAGTCTGACCATACTCCAGGACTAAAACCTTGGTGAGAGGCCATATTGACATCTAAAAATATTCTAATGAGGCTGTAAAGCAGAAATAGGTAAGGCACTTGTTTGTACTCTAAACTAAACTCCTGTTTTTGCTCTTTTATTAGTCAAAAAATGATGATAGAATGCATCAAGTTTCACTTGTTTTTATCCATTTTACTAGCCTGTTCATAGCTTCACTGAACAATTTCACTGTATTAGCATGAGAGACCTCCTAAATGTCCAACAGTATAAACTAAGGGGGGGTGTCTAAATCTGCATGCAACCTTTAAAAAACGATGAATGTTTTTTAAAGTCATTGCTTCCAGTATGCTCAGACAGCACCTGTGTCATTCAGTAATAAATATCACATAGACGCAAGGTGAACATAAACTCACTGGCCATTTTATTAGGTACACCTGTACAATTGCTCAAAAGCTGAAAATATTTGTTTTTGGCAAAATTGTCATAAATTCATAAATACATTCATTTATATGTTCATTATTGAGGTCATAGTTAAAAATGCTGTTGTACTGGACTACATTATATTCAGAGGTGTCTCTACATTTTTGACCTCCCAAGCTATATACATGAAAGGGTCAGAATATTAGGAACACTCCTGAGCTTCATATACACAGATGTTAAGGAGGAAGTGTTGTATTGAAGTGGATACAATTGAACAGATGTACCTAATAAAGTGGCCAGTGAGTGTATGCTTGTGAATACAACATAAGGGCTGCCTTCTTAATCACACATACACACACAGAGAGACAGAGAGATAGAGACAGAGAGAGAGACGGAGAGAGAGACAGAGAGAGAGACAGGGAGAGAGACAGAGAGAGCTTCATCCACCTCCTTGTCTAACTCCTCAAGCTCTGTTGTTTTGAGTGAAAGAAGAACCGTCCCTAATCCACTTCACGGATCAGTTTCACAGAGAAGGTGAAGCCATTCTCCCTCCAAGCTAAAGCAATTCAGATCAGACACCTTGATGTCTCAAAGAGCACACAGTGAGCTCTTGTTTTCTGTTTTGACTGCTGGGGATCCATGCCAGACAGTACCCCTGATTCCAGCTCAAAGATAAAACTAATGAGGATTTCATTCAAGTCCGTTTTACAACAGTAACTGAGTCATCGTCAGACGTGGCTGTTTTCGCTAGCACCTGGGATTCTATGATCGGCTAATCTAGGATTTGGGGGACTTAGGCTTTCAAAACTGATAGTGTGAGGCTGTACAGCATATCAAATGCAGTTGTTGCTTCCTTTTTCTTTCATCATTAATTATCAATGCTTTATTACAAATTGAACAAAGGTGTGGCAAGAATTAATAAGACCATGTATTGGTTTCCTCTTTGTTTAGATTCTATTGTTATATTTTTTAGATTTCTAATTGCATAAATAATCTAAGGCATTACTTCACTGTCTTAAGACACATTAGCAGCTTAATTTGTATCTGACACCCGATAGAGCTGCTGTCACAACACACCCTTGCTAAGGTTTTCAGTGTGAGATGTCAGTGGCATTAATGAGTTAATTTGCTTCTAATTGTGCGGTAATAGGAGGGTAATTATAGGGATCAGCTGGCTAACATATGCACTGATACCTACCTGACACCTGAGACACTTGTAGACACGCCCATTGTACTGTAGCTATCTGTCCCAACTGTTCCCACAGCCCCATGCTCTTGCGTTGCACCAGGAGGTGACACCGGCATTAGCAGCTAACTTAAACATCAAAGACAAGGTTTTAATCCTTTAACAATAGCCCTGGATGTCCCTACAAAGACATTGTTTATATAGACATCTCAGGTTGGATGCCTCATCTAACATTCCACTAGGTGCCTCGAGGTGACTCTGTTGTCAGCAGCATTCCTGAGATCAGAGCTTTACGTGTCTCAAAGAGTTCTCTGTCAGAGAAATCCCTTCTTTTCTAGCTCAGGGTACGGGTCTGCTAGCAGCAAAGGCCATCAAAAACACATCTTGCAAAGTCAATTATAACCGTGCCAATACTTTCAAATCTCAACATGGAGACAGCAATTAAACAAGATTACTGCAGTTGTTAATAATTCCTGAAGTCCAAACAGTGTTGTAACTGTGGTCATGTAACAGAATCTACGTGAGTTTGTTAGGGGTTCGTCTGAACTTGTTTTGGGCCATGATAGTTCTTCCTGTGTAAAGGTTTTGCTCAATCCTGTGGGCCCCCTGGCTATACTGTTTCAATCTTTCCTCATTGACATCATGATATAAGGTAAACAGTTTCAAAAGAAAAGAACACTTCTGAAGATGTAACCAATGTGAGAAAAGGTTTGGCCATAAAAATCTGACGACACCATTTAGAAAAGAAATGTGTTTTCCTCCTACCTTGCTTCTATCCAGAGGCCTAATAACTTGTGTGAAGTAAGAGTTCACCTCTTGGCCACAAGGTCACCAGTAAACATAAATAACAGCACGATGTAGAGTGGCTCCCAAGCAGTGACAGGGGCTTAGATGAGCTAGATAGAGCAAAAAATATGGTATATAATACACACCTGGCAAAACAAAACTCCTTCTAACAGGATAATCAACCATGAATTATTTTACAGGTACTGTGACAGAGTCTATCATTCCCATTAATGTGTTTCCCAAGAGGTCTGGATGCCCCAGTACAGCTTCTACCATACAGGTTTGTTAAAATGCAGTTGACATTGTGGTAACTCAGCTTTCTTTCTGTGTTTGTTATTTTTTTTTCCATCTGGCAGAACTTTCACACAGTTATTGTTGCATCAGCAAGTTGCCAGTAACATTGTCTCACACACCACTTAGAATAAATAGGGTTGGTGATATCTTCAGAAGGTATTTCTGAAAACTCGATTATGCTCACTTGGCCTCAGATGTTGGTGTGCACAAGTTTGAAAATCAGGCCAACGGCATGACGGCCCTACCCTGCAATGATGTTGTCACATCAGTCTATAAGAACACAATTCAGCTGTCAGGAATATGATAGCCATATATTTTTGTTGCCGAATACAGTGACACCGTCTTCATGGACAGAAGCAAACCCATATAAATTTGTCAGTCTCTGGCACCAAGTTATTCAAAAGTCATAACAGTGTCACTTTGGAGGAGTGCAAGAAATGTTTGTTCCTCATTCAGTTTGTGTGGTATGCACCACTGGTTTCTTACCGCTAGGCCCTCATTGCGTTAATGTTTCAAAGTAAGAATTCACCCCGTGCCCCAAATCAGAGGCTCAGTTAGCACTGACTTAAATCTTATGTAACTCTGGGCTTTTGACAGACAGACACCTCTGCTGACTACAAATAGGTAATTTGTTTTGATCTGTGATTATACCCCTCATGTTCAGAGGAAGCTGTTAGGCAAATCCTCACAAGGTGGGGAGAAGTGCCCCCAGGGGCCTCAAATTTTCACCCTCCTTCTAGGTCTTCTTTTCTCCCTGTCTTTCCTTCTTTTTTCATCTGGTATGAAAGACAAAGTCTCCTGACAAACACTGAAGTCCCACAGGAGCTCATCATACAGAAAACTGGGACTCATGGAGAATGAAGATTGAGCAAGACGCAGGAGGTGGAGGAGAGCAGAGGCTGATGGAGGGAAAACGAGGGCTTGTGTAAAGGTGGGAAGAGGG
>NW_018127911.1:5255064-5281670 GCF_001952655.1 Monopterus albus
AAACGGGGGGTTGTGTAAAGGTGGGGAGAGGGTATTGTATATGTGTGTGTGTGTGTGTGTGTGTGTGTGTGTGTGTGAACGCACCCTCTTTCTACATTGTTAATGACTTAAGAGTCTATCAGAGCTACGGGGCATTTCACACATCCCACAAGCCTTCCTCGTCTGACTCCCTCCCAGGAGCTATTTTTCTTAACACTGCCTTTTGTGGTCTGTGCCAGACATACCTGTGAAATTATCTACTAATTATCTACTAAATATGTTTGTTCATGTTGGTTGAAGAGCTCACTTAATTGAAAGGGCATTCTACCTTCCCTCTGCTGTTACCCTCCTTCATGGCCTCCAAGTATAGGAGGTGGGGGGTGTGGGCTTGGGAGAGTGGCTTATCTCCAAGAGCTCGTTATATTAATGCCAGTAATTATGCGTTTTGCTTGCTTTTGATGTGCCTCTGTTCAAACGTGGAGAGTTAATAAGAGGATGATGGCAAATATGTCAGAGGGCCTTCTGTGTTGTCTTTGGGCTCTGGAAATTCCTGTGTACACAGTACACAAGTAATGTCAGGAGCTTATGGTCAAATCTTCACTTGATTTTTATACTAGTGTTCCTCTCAGGTGCATACACACACACTGTAGCCAACACCTTTGTTTGGATCCTAAAAAAGGGCTGGTATGTCAGTGGGATGGGATTTCGTAGAGAGGATTGTTTCAGCTCTATTTAAGAGGGTTAGAAAAGGAGCGCCTGTTGCCAGGAAAAGCATGGGGCTCTTTGCTCTCTGTGAAGAAAGTGCTGGCATGAAGAGGCACTCTCTAACAGAAAGAAACAATCACTAATGAGGGAAATAAATAACAGACTCATAAAACTGAGAGAGGAGGGGGTGTACAGAGAGAGACATGAGAGAAAGAGCAAACAGAGTAAAGTTAAATTTGGATGGTCATGAGCACATGTAAATGCAGTAGATACATGGGAGTATGCACGCACTCAGTAATGTTTAACTGTCACTGCTAATGAGAGTGTGTGACTGTGATGTAAGGACAGGAGATTGGTGATGGAGATTCAGACAGACAACAGAATAACATTATCTTCTCTCACAGTGTTCACTGTTTCTTTTTCCTCTAGTTCAGCACAGTGATCAATGTGCTAAAACAACAGAACCCTTATGTCTTATATCATTTTTATTCTGGTCTAATGCAGTAATTTGTAATGCATAATATAATACTATTTGATAATTATATTTACCCATTACTCTAACAGGATAGGACATAACTGACAGTGTTTTAAAATGAAATAAATAACAGGATAGGACATAACTGACAGTGTGAGTGTGCAAGCACAAGTGTTCACCTCTTTTATTTTGCTTTGAGGTGAGGAAGGTAAACGTAGCTTTGTTCCATTTGTCTACATTATTTCCTGTTGTTCTGTCTGCGCCACATGTCTGTTTTGTGTATGTGATGAGTAAAAGTGACCTTTCATTGCCCGTACACAAAACTTTTCCCTGTGTGAAAATATTGAATTTTTTTTTTTTTTTGAAAGAGCCATGTAGCCAGATCTTTCTATGACTCTGCTGTTTCCACTCAGACCACAGTGTGGTTGTATACCAGTGCCCTGAAGAGCACAGTTCCTATTTTTTGCACTGAAATCTGGTTTTCATGACACTTTCAATCAGTGGTTTGCATTTTCTTTTGCTGTTAAATTAAAAGCACACATTTTGGTTTGCTTTGGTTTTTGCTCAATTTTGAGGCCTGGAACAAAATATCCTTCATTCGATATGGATCTATTTCTATCTGTGTGTGTGTGTGTGTGTGTCTTTTCTTATTTCATCTCTTTGTACCTGTCTATGTTCTCATGTGTCTCTCTCTAAGGCTCACTGCTCTGTGAATCCACTCCCTGGGAGTGTGGAGGTGGAGGCAGTGACTGGTTAAAACACACTGCTGTTTCAACATTCACATTCCACCTGTGTTTTGACAACACATTTCACAAGAGGGATCTGAAGTGGTTTTAAAGTTTCTCTCTTCAGCGCTTGATATCAAAGAATGATCCCTACAATGGCAGAACACACATGACTCCATGGGATGGATTAATGCAACATTAAAAGTAATCCCTGGAGTCAGACATTGCGTCTCAACCCAAAAAAGGAAACAAAGAGAGAACAGCACTGGATGTTTTTACTGGAGGACAAATATTTCCCATGTGCATTAAGAACAAGAGCATCTTCCTTTACATGACTAATATTAAATAGGCCAACACTAGTAATGACAAGAGTAACAATTATCATCACATATGAATGCCAACCACCTCAAAGCTTGACACGAGATTAAGCTAAGGTTTCACAGCTGTGTGTTCTTGCAACTATGGCCTTTTCTTTTTGTTCAACACTTCAGATAGGAAACAGCCACTTCAAAAAAATTAAAAGGTTAATGGATTATTAACTTGGTTTTCATGAGATGGTCAGTCCTAGTTCATCAGCCTGTTAAAGATGAAAGTTTCCTCATGAACATGCATTAAATTCAGGGCTGGGAAGAAGCATGTAAGGTAGCTAAAATGAGCCCCACCCCCATCCCCCACCACAACTAGATGCAGCACTAAATATGATGTACAGTACACAGTAGTGTATCAATATTTATATTCCAATAATTTAATATATATTAAAGTGAAGTATGTTAATACTTTTGCACTTCTACCTAAGTAACATTTCAAATGCAGGACTTTTACTTGTAATTTTGTTACTTTTACTTAAGTACTTCTTCTACCACTGGGTAATTCCATCAAGAAAATAAAGATTTTAACCCTGGGAACGTGGTAACATGTCGACATGTTGCACATACATGCTACTTCCTGAGTTAATAATGAAAAAGCAATTAATGTGTAGTTATAAAACTAGCCATCTTTGCTAATATTTTATGGAAAGTCTCCCAAACTGTCTCTAAAAATAATGACATACTGTACACACAAGGCCAGTGATCATCGCCACATATAAAGACTTAAATACATTTCACATATTCCAGTCATATGGGGCAGCAAAGCCATGTACAGCAAGGAAAGAACTGAAAGTAACTTAACCAAAGCCTACACCCACTATCAGCATGCTCTGATCAGGGAAACGACTTAAACACAAGGTCCTAACACATTTCAGTTCTGCTGATTAGCATATAATTCTGGATTAATTTACTGCGTGCTGATGACAGAACACTCCCTTCAATACCCACTGCCCCTTTCCCTGTTAACTTCTCCCTGATACCACTCTGACTTTTAACACTGCCAAGGTTCAACACCAGCTAATGATGTAACAGCCTCTTTAAATATGTAAAGTATAAGACTTAATAAAGCCCAGCAGTGCCATTATGTCTTAAATCTAAAACCAAACTCCTGGATGTGCACTTCTACATGGTGATCTATTTTAAATCGGCCTCTTATCCACTGGAACAAGGGGAGGGAAGTTCATGTGTAAGTTATAGAAGTCAGTGCAGTGGAAGCTTTCCAGTAAAAAAGTGCTCTTGCATGCAATTTCTCAAATTTTGTGTTGAGATGTCAAATAGCCATTATAATAAAAGTGAAAGAGGGAAATGTCAGTAGTGTTAAAAGGCAATTAGCCCTCCTGTGCTATCATAGTGTTAATCAGAGTGATGAAAATGAAGATATGAAGCTCATTATCATGCATTCAGTAGTAGATATTGCTTTCATGAAAGATGAGACACAAAATGAATAATGAGAAAACCTGCGACTTTCTTGCCACAGAGCAATTTTGTTGAACATTTGATGATTTTTGATAAGATGAAGTCACTGATATGTTCTTACAGGTATGTTTTAAAGTGGGGAGTTTTAATTGCTGCATAAACACTTTTTTTTCATGGCTTTTTCAAGTCAGTTACTTCAAAATATGAAAATAAACAAGCAAGCATCCAAAAATAATAATCTCACTTTTTGGCATTGATTTGGTCACAACATGAGAAGACAGATCTCATTATCTCTGTTTGGGGGAGAAAAAAATGTTATCTTGACACAACAGACAAACCGAGATGAGCCACTCTTTAATTTTGAATGCTTTTATGCGAAAACATAAACAGGGGAGAGAAACAAGGGTGGAGAGAGACAGGCAGACAGACAGTCAGCAAGATGGAACAAAACCGACTAAGAATAAGAAAAAGAAAAAGAGCGAGGGTAAAAGCATAGCTAATGGCATTGGTATCAGATTTATTCCAAAGAGGCAGCAGCAGAAGGAGGCAAGAAGGAAAGCTGGATGATTTCTTCGCCCCATCTTCCCTTTCCCTGATTATGAAAGGAGACATGGCGCGAGGTCGAGGGTCAAGCCAAAAGGAGACAGCATTGTGTAGAAACTGTCACGCACCGCCACCTATTTTGACATGCACAGGCCCGTTTGTTGTCTGTCGAACATGCAAATTGGCAAGCCCAGGCTGTCATATAAAGGCAGGCAGATATGCGCCGGTCGGGAAAATGAGAGACCACCTGTAACCAAGAGAATGGGAAGTGATGGACAAGCATTCAGTCAGCCCGCTCGTCATTTCCAGGCCCGCCATTCACCCATCAGTGGAGTATCCCCCCATGCCCTCCTCCTTCCGCCACCACTACCATCAATCCCATCCGCAGTGCACACATATACATGTAAAAATCTATTCTTCATATTCAGAAGCAGGAAGTGAAGGGAAATAAATATATACGACGGAAGGGGATTGGAGGGGGTCGGTGGAGGTGATTTCAACCTGCTGGTTGCCTAATAGGATCCTGCATGGAGACAGCTGAGGGTCAGAACTGGATAATTAGTTGTCCACAGAGAAAACATCACTCTTCCACAGGGAGTGGACAGGAGGGGGACCCTGTAAGGTGGCCTCAGTGCTGTGAATTCCAAAGAAAGTCCAGAATGTGTCAGGTAATCATCATTAGATTCTTTTGTCCCATACAACAGAATGTTGATACTATTTGTTTTAGGTTGACAGGGACTGGACACTGAGGCTGGACATAGCATTTATTCCCTTAATTATTCAAAAAAGATAACAATGTGTCATGTAAAGCTGGTGCATTTACAGTACTGTACAGTACTGTATGTAATCCATCGGGGTGTAAAGTGGACCAGATAATTAGCTGTCCAGCAGAAACTTTACCCTTCCAGAGAGGCTAGACAGGGAGCAGAGGAAGAAGTGTACATTATTGTTGCTGTTGTTGTTATTATTGTAGTTTAAATGCATCGTGCTGTGTAATTTTTTCCTTTTGCATAAGCCCTTTTGTAAAATGAACGGCTTCGATTCAAAACTACATTTAAAATCCCTTAGTGTTGTGCAGAAGTGTCACTTTATTTTATTATTAATTCACTAGATTATGTTGTGAGTGTTACATGTGGATATAACCTGACATATGACCTTGACACAATAAGCACTTATAAAATCAGCTAAATGATTAAATATGACCAATTGTACATGATTGCAAATAGGAAAAAAAAGTATCAAGGCCATTTTACTCTCTGGTGTGTGTGGGTCTGTAAATAATTTTTAAGGTGGCACACAATAGAAATCTAAGGCAGTATAATAATTGTTCTAATGATTCATTCGCATTTTCAGCTTTCCCAGGTTGCTAATTACTGCTCATCAGCAGCCACCTCCACATGGACGTACATATAAATACAAATACATTCTCCCACATTCACACAGACACATGGGTACACATGCAGAACCAGAAGAGCACCACCTCAAGCTCAGTTGCTCAGGCACCATATGTCATATGTGGTCATGTCTAATTTATTATGGGCTGTATTGAAGAGAAGTTAAAAAGAGCGATTTAATTCCCCAAAGACTGCTCATTTCTGAACTTAGATACCAGAACAAAAGGGTCACACCAATGCAGTTTATTTAAGCAAATGATTACCCATGTAGACATAAGCTAATCACTGTTGTCTACTGTTGTCATTTCACCAAGTGAAACATTTTCTTTAGCCAGATGACCCATTAATATTGAGGGATTAGAGCATCTTTTCTGTTGTGATATAGGGCAGAAACTGTCCTCTTTATATGATTTAGTCAAGTGTATTCAAATGCCACCTTTATTACCCTGGAGGTGCTTTGCATAAATTGAATAAATCCAAAGGCTACTCTGCGAGAATCAAACATATCAAAGGTTTCCTGTCTTTGAAGTGGGGGTAGTCTCTAATTCCAAAACAAATTTTTATGATAAATAAATACATTATTTATGAAAATGTAGAGTAGTGGTGGTAAAAGAAGACCAAGAAGATGATGAAGAACAGGAAAAAATGAAAAACAACGCTCAAAATGCATAAAACATTTTATGCCGTGGAAATGTCAAGAGACGCAAAATGACACGCAGAGTGACGCGTGCCGACCAACTGCCTGACTGATAAACAAACTGATTAGCATATGCACATTGGAGCATATGTTGTGCTCGTTTGCTTAAACAAAGTCCCAATCAGAATAATACATTGCACTCAGTGTATGTCATAAAAGTCTAGAAATATGCTTAGGAGAGTGATGAAGATGGAAACGTTTCAATTATTTCATTTCTGACAATTACACTGACAGTGTGACAACCTCAACAGCCAGCATGCAGCACGGTGGCTAATTGCCCTCAGGAAATTTATGGAAATGGCAAATGAGTAAAAACAAACCAACATGCTGACCAACTACAACACCAGTTTTCACTTTTCAGGATGTTGACACACTGTCATAACAATATTTCCACATAATGTAATATCTTTTAACATGAATAGAATTTGTAACTGTGTAAAAATGACATCTAGTTACGCAGCAGGCCCTGAAAGAAGGTTAGTAACTGTATGCATAAATCTTGGTGTGCTTGTCTTAACAACTCCTGGTGGCTGAGAAGCGCCAGATATGTTACATTATGGTGCTTTATAAAGTGCCATGGGTGAGTCTTAACATAGCATCAGATCGGGGGTGAGGTGGCACTGAGGGCGGTACAGTCAGTCAGTCTGCATTACTAACATACTTGAGAAAAGAATAAGCACATAACCTGGCATGCAGATAGCAGGGCCATGCAAAAGCTGTGATTGCCTTTGAAGTGCTACAGGATTCATAAAGGTAGAGCTAGATACTTTCAGCAATTATACATAGGCTTTTCTAAGTAAGAAGTCAGGAGTTCCTTTCCCCACAAGTTCCAAATATACCCGAGCAGATGTTCTCATCACTTCATCAACAATTCAGTGTATAAGAGTTATTACATCTCTTTCTTTTTAGCATTAACCATATGACCTTTCATCAGAGTTCAGTTTTGCAACACTTTCCTGTCTGCCTTTTGTATGATTTCTTTTCTCTATTTAGGTGCCTTGAAAATAATTTAAAACCTGAACAGATGTAATTGTTTTCCCAGTATGTAGACCCCGGGTGGTGCATAAGCACTCCCTATTTTCTGCTGTATAAGACATATTACTTTTATAGTGCTGCACAAACCATACTGCTTAGAGCAGTTTGGTCATCATTTAAAATGCTTGACATTTGTTTCTGTCCCACATGAAAACAGAAAAAGTACATTAGAAATATCACAGAAAATATATTGAACGGAGCGGGATGAGGTAATCAATTAAACCTTTGAGTAAATAACCACAAAGGGGAGCCCAACAGGGGTAAATAATGAAGGTTCTGCAAGTATGCAAACGTTCACTTAACCCATGAATCACAAGGTTATTTCTGTTAGAGATGATGTTAACACACACAGGCACACACACACACACACGCATACACTTAGACACACACTCCAGCCTGGAGGAAGGATGATTTATGTGGGAAGATCCATCATCATCATCTTGCCTCTCACCTTGGTCTCCATCAGTGTTAATTAAAGGAAGGTCAGTGTCACCCTCCCCGCTCCCCCTGATCAGCCCTCTTTTACATAATAAATCACTCCAGACACACAAAGGGGGCTGTTGACACAAACAGAATGCTCCTAGCTAACTAGCTAACTGCAGTGCGTTGGACTGAGGAGTCAATTCAAAGCCTGCCATAAATAATACTGAATGTCACAGTGTTGTGTCTTTGTCTAGTAACAAAGGATAGGAGACAAAGGCTCGTTGTTCTGGGACAAAAATAATCTATGAAATATACAAAATATACAAGCATATATAACATATACTGCTGAATCCCAAAATTATCTGCAAAGACAGAATGAAAAACTGTAGCTCTCTGTGTTGACTCAGATTACTGCATGATGCGATGCCATAATTTCTGACTCAGTTCAATATTTAGGAAAGCAAACTTTTTACATGCTGTTTTTTTTAATTAATTTTTTTTTTCTTAGTTGGTTAGCAGCTATATCTCAAACCTTTGGAGAGAAAGTCTGCTGAAAACTCAGTGGTAGTTGTGACATTATGTCATCAAGTTTATCTAAAATAATCCATGACTGAAAACATTAAAACCCCAGAACAGTCATTATGTGGGTGACCTGCTATGTATGCTCTTTATCCACCCAGGACAGAAAGTGAATGTGTGGCGGTCTTAAAAAGAAATTAAATTCACTACCCACCCCAAAACAGTACAGTAGTTTGTGTCAGAGTGCTTTGGTCAGCCCCACATTGTCTACATCATTACTTTCTTGGAATCAATTTTCTTCCCCAACAGAAACAAGAAACATATGCTTTGTATTGTGTACAGTTTCCTAGGTTTTCTAGGTTACTGTCAGACTTGCATAATGAGGGCCATGGTGCTGCAGAGTTCCCCCTCTTATCACAAACTAGCATGCATGGCCCCGCTGCTCTCTCTTCAGTCATCAAGCAATTGATGTAATTGAACCAGCCCTTTGCTGTCAAGCAAGCAGCGCAGCTCAATAGCATATGCTCCCAACACTCTGGACAATGAGAGCCACGCAGCCGGGCAGGAAGGCAGACTGGCTCTTTGCTGTTCTGTCAATAAATTTCAATTCTACTAATTGTTCTTGAATTCATTAACTGAGCCTTTGAGACAACATGGTCCCACAGAAAACAACACAATATGAGAGAAACGGGCAAAGCAGGGTTTTGCTCATGTTGTAGGGTGTGTTGTGCATATTGTTGAACTGTTGTTTTGGGGTTTAAGTGGATCCAGCAAACGATGAGTACTCTGGGACTGTGCTGTCCATGTCAATAAAATCTGTGAGCGACAATGGCAAAGCTCTGTAGAAAGCATTTTTTACTGTGAAGTAGTTCGTGACTAACACAGCGTTAAAGCAGATCTAAAATCTGTCATTTGTGGTGCAAATTAAAGTTGAACGATTAATGGTGCTGTTTGAAAAAATACATGAACAAGTGGATTAATGCTAGTGGTTTTAAAAGAGTTTTCTTAATTGTTATTTGTTATGTTAATTTTAACTGAGTCATCAGAATTGCTATAAACCTTGTTTCTCAGTATATGTTAGTATCCACAAGCTTGTAAAACTATATGTTTGTAATATTGCAATGGCCTGATTACACTTTACATGTATGATCTCAATGTGATATTTTAAAATACTGTTTTAAATAAAACAGCTGTTTTATAATGTAAAAAAGTGAAACGATTTACTTGAAGATTGTATCCTGTAAACACTGGGTGGTTTACATTAATTATCGCCCTGACTACTGAATATGAAAGAGACTACAATGATCTAAGCCATTTTCCTGCAACAGCTGAAGTCACAATAACAAACTATCAATTGGTCCTCCTCTGTTTTACTCCTTCATCTGATTAGGGCTGGCCTCACTTTCTCAAAGTCTTCAACGACCCACATATCTGCTTCAGTGACCAGCCAGGGGTCAAGGGTCACCAGGAGCTGCCACTTCCCCTGTCACAGGAAAAAAGCAGCAGGAAGGCAAGAGGAGAATGAGTGGAGAGGAGAGAGGGAGAGGTGGGAAAGAAGGAGGGATGTGATATTCAAAATAGCAGTGACAAGGAGGTGCCTGGAATTGGGGTTATCTTTCTGCATCCTACACAGCATACACAGACACACACTCTGTATAGGCTGAGGCTTAGGGTAGATGATAACATGACAAGTGACATGAAAACTGGTAGTAAGACTCTCACCGTGCAGGTTACTGTCAACAATTTCAGGGTCATTAAGAAATTACAATTTTGCCAATAATCTACCTATATAAGGTGTAGTCAGATTTCAACAAAACACAATAATATACACAGCTACCTCCCTTGGAAACACACACACACACTCCTTGCCCCAGTTGGAGCAGGGTGCATCATGGTTGAGTGAGTGTGGAGCCTCTGCTGCTGTTGAGCCCTGTGCCACTACTCAGGAGGGATCACTGGATCACATTATCAATCATGGAGCGCTGTACAATCACACATGCAGTACATACTCTGTATGTGCATGTGTTGCAGTCAGTTCTCTTCTTCTGCTCTTATGATCTGTATTTATTTGTGTGTGGTTTACTGCATTTTCCAGTAAACCCCTGACTGCACCCTTCACGAGACTTCCTAGTAAAGCAATTACAGGGTATGCTTTCTGCTTTACTAATATTATATATATGTCAGTTAATTATTAAAATATAAGAGCACTGAAACCTTGTTGTACTTGCCACAAATTTAGTAAAAGACAGCTCCAAGAGTTTTTCATGCATGCTGTGATGTAACAGTGCAGCAAAAGGGCATGTACCATGCAAAAAGCAACTCAAACCCGGTTTAATGGCTATATCCACAGAACCACTGATTCTCTTAGTGGGCACCAAAACACTACTTAGAGTGGCGACACTGTCATCTCTTTATTCGCAATAGAGCCTAAGTGCGGTTCCATAAAATGAAAATAACTATTATTATGAAGCTTCCGCATGTGCAGGCTGCCACAGCAAAAAAACGGCCCTTTGAGAGACTATAAGCTGACATGTGAATACAGTTTTAAAATTTCTTTAAAATGCCATGCACCTACTTATTTTGAAGGCCAGCCTGTCATTATGTTTGATGTCAGTGCATAGCCACCTCCTTTCCTCTTTCCCCACCGACAAGTTTATTTGCCCTTGTTTTAAGCAGAGCAAGTGAGCAGACTATGGCCAAAGCGAAGCTGATATGAAAAGAGAGAAAAGTGTTTGTGCGTACAGGTTTACCAAGTCTTTGGCCATGTTGTTGTTTCAAATTTAAAAGAATATCTTGTCAAAAGGAAATGTACCCCACATCCAAATGTGTGCATAAGATCTCAGTAATTACATCCTTTGCCATATCTATGATAAAACCAGAAACAAAGTTATTAATTACTGTAGACAGTCAGGCCAAGAATAATAGGTCTTGTACAGGATTGTATCCAGTTGGAGTTTGAGGCATGTTGATACAACAGACCTTTGATGGGCTAACACCATCATAAAAGCTATAAATTTCTTTAATAAAAAAGACTAATAAATGAATGTTTAGAATATATTACACTGCAATAATTCAGTGATTCAATTATCAAGTGTGTATTTTTACAGCATGATTAGATTTGAAAGTGACATTTCCTCATGTTTATCCTGCCTCAGAAAATCTGTAGCACATGTTGCCTTAGCAGTTTTTTTTTTTTTGTATCATTCAAAACCTACAGGGTTTTATTTTGCTTATTTTGTTTAATGTTATGGTGAATGTGACATCTCAATTACAAACTGTAGTAAACTACAGATAAGGAATACAGCTGTCAGTTCTTCTCCCTCTACCAGCTCCTCAGCTTATTATTATGCATTTATGAGCATTGATTCAAGCTATTGAAATAATATGAATCAAAGCATTTTTCATAATATAAAGACTGAATAATTCCTTTATTAGTACTTTTAATACAATAAAAATGGCACGAACCTGATGTTCTGATCGGAAGCAGCAAAGCAGTCATGTTAATAAAAATTGTACTGCTCTTTGGAGCTAAAACACATGACACATCTCGCTTTAAACTGTAGACACTAAGGGAAAAGGTGAACAAAAACTTTTACATTGTCCTCTTTGTTGAAAATGAGCAAAGTATGCACCGAGTCTGTGTATTTAACCAAAACCCTGAGACTGCACTGCCCTCAAATGGCACAATGAGGTCAATGCATTTGACGCTCTCACCCTGTCCCTGCCTCTCTCCTTATAGCTCCTCCAGGACAAAGAAGCATTAATTAAGAAGCAACCATGAGCAGCCAAGAGGCATAATGTACACAGACGAAACACATCCACCCACACATACACACACACACACACACACACACACACACTGCAGTGACTCACAGCCATTGCCCTCTGTTCACCATAGCTTCTGATAACTGTGAAATTCACTCCCTCTGCACAAAGACATGGCCAGGGAGAAAAATAATTTCAGTAATAGAGCTAATGGGTTTAAGTGAGGCTGGAGAGCAGCCAAGAGCAGCTAAAGAGGAGAAGAGGAAGGAGAAGAAGAAGGGGAAGAAGAAGAAGACAAGGCTATGAGCATGAGCTGGAAGAAAGAGAAGAGAGTGAGTGGCAGAGAGCGAGAGAAACGCCAGATTGTCTTTTGCATTGTTTCATGATTAGATTGTTGAAGAACAGAAAGAGAATGCTCATTTTCTCCAGACTGCCATGATACAGTTGCTGTGTATGCACAATAGGGGGATTTGGAATGGTGGTTAATTTAACTGATAAAGCCAAACAATGGCACAATGCTTGCAGACTATTACATTTCTTTTTGCGTAATCACCATAGAGGGTGTTAAACAAAGCAAAGAAAGGCTTCCAGGCAACCTGAAATGGTTCTGAATGCACTGTATCACTTTCTCATGCATAAATGCACACACATAAACACAGGTCTGTACTTAGAGCAACACGGTCACTTAGTACATAATTGGGAATCACCCATTTCCTTCTCTTTAACCTGGATTTTATCAAACACTGCAGGCCTATTATTTACAATAAGAGTACTGTGTTTTATTATTTTTATATGCACCTTAATAGCAATAATAATTACATTTTATTTTAAAAAATAAATAATAATAATTGTCTTCTTCACACAAGAATGTAATTAACTTTTCGTTTAATCACAGGATTGCAATGGCATGTATCTGCAGGTAGGTATGGAGCTGTTCAGCTTACATGCAATTGTTATAAACAATGTGCCAAAAGAAATACTAAATGAATGCCAACTAAGAATGTACTATCAACAGTAAGGTTTATTGTCACAGTACAGATGAGCACACCAGCTAATCTATGCAAAGATCTATCAGAAATATTTACTTACACAATAAATGAATGTAGTATAACATAAAACACTGTAAACCTCCTTTATCATTTGACAATTTCCTTTTGATCCTCATGTGTTCAAAAGCTGATCATGTGCTAATGTCCCTGTGCTTTATTACTGAAAGGCCTAAAAATACAGGAAGGATCTGTTTCAGTGAGCAAAGCAGAACAGAACAAAACAGAACACAAACCAAAAAGCAGGGTCAACAGCCAGAACAAATGCTTGAGTTACAGGTATTGACCAGCAGTTGTGTCAAGCTTTTACAGATACTGTAGTCGCTTTTGGTGTCTATCGCATGAAAAACGTCTATATAAATTATCCAAACCAGTTCATTTTTGTTTCAGCAACAATTTTATTTCTCTGCTGTACACAAGAGAGTAATGCCTCAAGAATATAGTTTCTTGTCCTCAAATCAGCAATTTCAACTCAAAGGAAGTACTGAAGTACAGTAAGAGAAAAATCTGAATGGTGATGGATGTGTTAATCAAGAAAACTACTGTGAAAAATAGCTATATTGTTTCAGTTACTGACTTAAGCTGGTCATAATGTAATTGCATTTGCTGAGATGCTTTCATTATGTAAAGAGCCTGTGCAGAAAGGAGTTACCCAACAGCTGCTGACTGCTACAGTACATCAAGAATTAACTGTCACCCCCCCCCAAAAAAAAAATTAACGCTCCCCCCCCCCCCCAGCAGAGGTTGAGAAAGGGCCAAATGAGCCCTTTTCCTCTCTGTTCCTCTCCTCTCCTTTCCATCCACTCAGCCAACCATCCCAGTATTAAGTGAGGCGAGCGACAGAGATATGAATGCGATATTCCCTCTGGTATTTTTAACCGCAGTATTGAATTCGTATAAAACACTTAAGGCTGCTCGGCTTCTGCCTGATGGGAGCCTCTCATAGGGCTATCTGCAGGAGTCTCTAGAGAGAGCTTCTCTCCTGCCAAAAAAAAATCCTGTTTTCTCTCCTACACCATTTATCCCTCCCTCTATCCATGCTAACCCTTCTTCCTTTGCTGCATATGGGGATTTCATGAGGAGACCCTGACCCGCTCTTCACTCATAAAAATCTAATGAAGTTAGGAGGGAAAGTCCATAAAAGTCTCATTGGGGGTTCACATCCTGATGCTGGATACAAATCAAACTTAGAAGCTCTCCTGAGGATTGGTGCAATGAGTAGTGATGAGTAGTATGTCTCTGGAAAAATCTCCAGATATGTGCTAGCAAGGTGTTTAGCGCATGCCATGGTAAAAGCACAAGTAAAATAAGGAGCGCCCCCACTATATGAAGGTAACAAGTGAACAAGGGCAGACAGATGTCATGAGAGGTAAGTCTGACTGCAAAGTGAAAGGATGGGGCACCATTACAAACATATTAGGACTCCTTTACAAAATAAATCAAACTTATGTTTAGATTTTAACTTAAATAATCAAAATGTGCCATTCAACTTGAAATTTTTCATCCATATGTTCAGACTCTGTACCTGAAACTAACCATAAGGGACAAGACCATTAATGACGCAAGTCAGAAAAAGACAGAACGAAGCATATTAGGCTCTATAATGAATAATGGAGAACCCAGAGAGACGCCTACACTGATCGAACACAACCTTATGAATTATACTGTGATGGGTTCTCATATTTATTTCTGGGTCCCGTCTATTTCTCATGCTTGAGCGAGGCTCGTCACTTAACAATCAATTATTAACATGTGTCAGAATAAGGAGTGCTATTACAGGGATTTAGATGCATGTTGTACACTGGCCAGAACTGACAACACTTCTTGTACTCTCGCTGTCCTATCTGTTTGAAAAGCTTGATTTTTAAGGTGGAAACTGAAATTTCTGGCTTTTAATTGGTGAATTATGTATCAGCTGGAATGTGTATTTTATATAAAAAAAGTATGGGTACATTAGAAAGGTTTCTCAATCTACAAGCTTACTTTTTGCTAGCATTTGCTGGAATATAATTTGACTTGATAGTTATGGACAGTAATCGTGTTCTTTAAGTGATAAAAGTTCAGAGTTCTCTGTCTGTCATGATGAGACACCACACTATTCTGAAGAGTAAACTAAATAAACACCCCAAGGCTAGAGGTCTACACATGATAGTGTTAAATTCCTCATTTACATCAATTCAGCACCCAAACATAATGTATTCAACAGCATGTTATGATTAAGGTTAAAACTGGATTCCCTTCCAAGAATATTAATAAGGCGTCAGTCAAGAATATCATCATCACATTTTCATGTCCATCAACAATGGTACAGATGTAAGCAGTGGTAAACCTGATGACCGTTGAACAAAGAACACATTTATTATGCAGGCAGATCATCGCTCCACATTCTGTTCATTTGCATATATTACAATCACATCTATTTGTATGACAATCTGATAGTTGATGAAAAGTGCATATGTTGTGACTGGTGCTGCAAAATGAAGAGTGAACGGCAGAAAAGGGTGGGTGTCTTAATGCAGGTTTTGAATATGCAATGTGTGCCTGACCTCACTGGGTAAAGAGGAGGTACAGTATGTAAGATTTATAAGTCGTCTGCAGCCACCTGATTGACTAAAACATAGGGGATCATTTAGATAATGCATCCCCACTGCTAACAACTGTTTAGGGTCAAAAAGTAAAAGAAGTCTGCATTGACAGCTGCAGCTACTGGAAAGGTAGATACAGTATCTCGCAACTAAACTACACAAGATACTTTCTCAGCTTCTATGTTTTGTTTAATTGTTTACTTTTAGCTGGTATGTGAATAATCTGATGTCATATTTGTGTGTGTGTGTGTGTGTGTGTGTGTGTGTGTGTGTGTGTGTGTGTGCTTCCGCCTACGTATGAATGTGCCCTATGCCTACAAAGGGGGAGGAGGGGGGGCCCATTCCTTTTTTTTTTTTTGGCAGTGGCAATCTGGGTATGGGAGATAACAGAGTGAAAAATGTTGGAAGCAATCCACTCTGCCTTGGAGTAAGACCTTTACGATTTCACCACTTCATTAGGAAGTGGCTAATCTCTCCACTCGAGAGGCCTGATAAGGACTATGCACTAATGCAAGGGGAGTCAAAGTTCAAACAGCCTTCGATGTTTTGATGCTTAACTTACTAAAGTTCCTGTATGTTCATTAGACAGCTTTATCAAGAAACCCTTCTCTTATATTCTCCAATACCCATCAAGATTGGAAGAGGTGGTGGTGGTGGGTGGGGAGGGGACAAGGTGGAGAGAGGCACAGTCTGCAGCTGTGTGGAGATAACAGATAGTGGGGATAGCGGGCTCTTGTAGAAGGAGAGATGGAAGGATGAAGTGGAGGGAGAAAAGGAGACGACTGGTCAGACCATCTCCCCTTCTCCTCCGGAGTGCTCTCTGTATTTCGATTAAGCCTTCAGTCCTGACTGCAGTGTAAGTGCAAAGCCAAAAGAGAGTGTGTGCTTGTGTGTGCGGCTGGGTACTTGCGCAGGTACATGTAGGGGTTTGTGTGTCTGTGTTTTAGTGTACTGTCCACATTTGCATGCATCTGCACAGTTGTGTGTGCTGAGTGTGTGTCAGGCCTTGATGTCCTTATGCAGTTACATCTCCATCCACGCGACAACAGCCCGGGCCCCTCCACTCATCAATTTTGCATTGCCATTTAAAAAAACCCTATCACAACTTCCCCATCAGATTTACACTGGCCCCTGGTGAACGTAAGAGGCCACTTTATACCGATCCCCTCTCCCTGAAATTGTTTTTCAAAGGGAAGATATTATTTTGTGCCCTCATATCAAAGGCTCGTCAGCACGCCAGAGAGTCAACCACATATATCAAAGTAACACACGAGCAAGAGGACACATCGAAGAGACTGATTGGGGGAAAAACACATTTAGTATGAACTACTTTGGGATGTTTGGATGCTCTTATTTTTGTTTACTGAATCTGAATTCTGTCACTTTGTGTCAGAGGACACCCGGGCTGCCTTTTGGTTGGGTCTGACATGTTTCTCATCTCAGACTAACTTTATCGATGTACAAACATGCTGTTCACCCTTCACTGAGGAAGTTGTGAAAAATATAGACAACAAACTCCAGAGAGTGACTGAATCAAAGGTTACAAAATGTTCAGACACAGTGAAGTCATACGATGCATTTGGGTGCACTTGATAAAGTGTGGTTATAGTGGGAGACACCTCTAAAGTACAGGTACATTTAGCAGAATCATAGCACTAGAAATCCTTTGGAACTGTATTACAGTATAGATTATCTCCTTGGCAGGGAACACTAGATTTAATTTTCTGCATCTCAATAATAATTGAAGTATACTGTGAATCAGGAAGAGGTTTATAAAGAAGACCCTTGAGAAATTCAATAGAGGACTGTGATTTGGAACAAATCTTGCTGTCGCAGGCTTTTCACTCATAGAAATACCTATATTCACATTATTGGCATTTAGATGTGTGCTCAAGGTGGCCAGTAGAATTTTGCATTTCACATTTCCCATTTGAAATGGAATGGTTTGATTTTTTAAAAATACAGCTGGAGAAGCTGCTTCAGGAGGTCAAGTTCAGGTATGGCAGGCTTCATAAGGTGGAATGAGGCTTTCCTAAATGTGCCCATGGGATTTGCCCCATTGTCTAAACTGACCACCTCCTTGCAACATTTTGTGCAGTACAAAAATGTAGCAGTTCATTTACTTGAAAAAACAGAAGTTATGCTACCTTCAAACCCCCCATCCATCCATGTATTAGTGATACCCACTTATAGACTGGAGCCTGTCCCAGCTGACACTGGGCTAGAGGTGGATTGGACTGGTCACCAGCCTATCACACGGCTGACACAACAACATTCACATTCACACCTCCGAGCAATGTAAAAGTTACCAATTTAACTAACCAAAAGAATTTAGACTGTAGGAGGAAACCTATGCAGGCACAAAGAGAACATACAAACCCAGCACAGCTGGACAGCAGGTTCCAATCCAGAACCTTCTCTCTATGAGATGACAGTGCTAAACCACAATGTCACCAGGCTTTCAAAGCATATCTGTCAAAATGATTATGTAGTATATAAACATGGAATTGCATTAGGCAAATTGTTCTGTGGCAGCTGCTTTAGTATTAACCAAAAGTAGAGTACAAAGCACAGCAGAAACCTACAGAATATATGATAAGTCGCTCATGGCAATAAGAAAACTGTACATTTAATCCTTATCAGAATCATTTTGTTAGTGCACTACAAAATGCTGTGTACAATAAAAAGTTTGTTTTAATAGATGACAGTATACAGTATGTGATATCATCTTAAACGCAGTTCAATAAATTGACTCTAACAGTGGACAGGCTACCACTTGTACCTCTGCATTTCGGTTCCACAGAAGTACAAACGATGGTTTTATTGGACTTTATTACTTCACAGACATCCGCACAATACATAAAATAACAAAGCGAAGAAGTAAATATGTCTAAGATGATTTATTCTGACATTTCTCTACCTACACTCCTTGTACCTCAGTGTATCTGTGAGCATATAACAAATGAAGGTACCAACTAGGCCACAAAATGCTGCAGAGATAATCTGCTATCAGTGAGCCTCACTGATCCCAGGGAAAGGAAATAGGGCTTAGAGGGTGAAGTGTCAACACCTTAGATATCTGTACATGCTTAGCCCTGGAATCAAAGCTAAGTGGCAGGGCCTGCTCAATGCTCAGCCTCATATCTTTACAACAGTGACATCCCTGTGCTACAAACCAGTGTTTCCTGACTTTCAACCATGGGAAGGCAGTGAGTACCGTGTATTCAGTTGGTGTGTTTCTGACACACAATATATTCACATTGATTTAAAAAAAGTGACCAAGATAAGGATTTTGTTTCATCGCTGTGTTAGTTTTTTCACATTAAAATGTTGTAGCCAGGCTGACTGGGCGCTGTGATGATGATCTTCTGTTTCTCTGTGACCTTGTTATTCTCTGTGGCTTTTGTTGAGGCCACAGTCTAGTGACACTAAAAACAGGACATTGTATACTTACAGTGGGCTTCAAAGAGAAACATAAATACTGTGCATAATTAGTTATGTGCATAATTATGCAGTTTGCTTACTGAAAAGTTCAGGAAAAACCTTGAACCTTATATACCTACAGAATAAAGAAAACATTTAACCAAGGCAAACAGGACTGCGCATTGGTGAGAAATCCTATTGAACACACTTCTCCCATAATCCTGCTCTGTAAATGCCCGTACCAGTGCCCATTTACTTTATATTCATGCTGTCCATTTTCCAAATCACATAGTGTTTTATATTTTCTCATAGTATTTTCCCTACTTTCCAGTGACTCAACATCATAGTGTAATTCTTGTTTAACAACTTTTGCAGCCTGCCTTTTTCCTATAGTGTGTTTTTTCTCTATTGTTTGTGTGTATTAGGTTTCTCTCTCTGTCTGTGTGTGTGTGTGTTTTCATGGCTGTCTTGATTCTGGTTTGTTAGCTTGTTTACTTGCCTTTGGAAATGTATCAAATATCGCTTAGAACTTGTGTTACTGCTGAATTTCTGCTTGTGCAAGTTTTTTGTTTGTTTGTTTTTTGTTTTTTTTTTACAAAGTGCAGACTTCCTTAAAGGTACTCAGTTAAGAATGATACTGCATACTCAAACTGGGTCAGTTTTGTTGTACACCAGTGCACTGCAGTTACTGAAGACTATTATATTCTGTAGCAACACTTCTTGTCTGGCTTCCCATGAGACATCCAACAGCATTTGACAGCTGCATCTCCATGCACTGATATAAAAACTACAATATATATTTAATTATACTCATATAAAGAGATTTAACTAGATAGATTATAATGTTCTGTGTTGCAGCCTGTGCATGCAGGTGTGTGATTATTTAATTAAATGTTGCATTACACCATGCACAAATGGTCACCATACAGTACTAATAGCAACTACCTTTTTAGCATGGACAGTCACTGTCAGCAAAAATCTGTTGTAACTTTGGAGGTGTCAGTGTCCTGCTTTCTATATATACACACCATTAAGTTGCACAGCACTTTTAGGTTTGCTCAAATGTTGCATTTCCTTGTGCCATGCCTCCCAGGTGCCTTCTGGAAAACAAGAACAAGCCTTCTCAAATCAAAATAAACTATATAATGAATGTCCCATCCCCCTCCTGTGAACATTAACTCCAATTAAGTATTTCCAAAACCTACCACAGTTCACAATGCAGTAACGCCTTCTCCACACTTTCAGAAACAGAAATGCCATCCCCACCTATATAACTTACCACTGTGCTACTGCCTGGTTATGTACTGTGCATAGTTTTGTGTACCTGTAGTCACATGTGTATTTTTGGAGGCTTCAGACAAAGATGTGTCATTATATCAAACATGAGTTTTCCTTTATCCAGTTTTCCATTTTTCTATTGATCTTCCTACAGTCACTTCAAAAGGCCCAGAGAACCACAGAAGAACAAAGCAGGGCTCATTCCCTCCTTTACATCTGAAGGACAGCCTTGGCCCTGGATGGTACCACTCTCAATTCATCACTGACAGGCCAGCCTGGCTTTATTACCATGTGGTTTGAACCTGAGCAGAACAGAGGAGACACAAAATATCAATTTGCATTAAAACGTTTTGGCCTTGTCCATACCTCAGCTATGTCTCAGCCTCTGTCTCTTTCTCTTTGATATTCTGTCTTTCTATCTAAGTCTTTGTCTGCCATGGCTTCAAGAATGTAAATGCAGAAGCAAGAAAGTAAATAGTTTTTATTTTCTTTCTGTTGCATACTTGTCTCCCACATTCCTAACACCTATCAACTTCAAACATATTCTACACATACAGTATAGTATAGTATAGCTATACACTAGAATACAGACAGTAAACAAGCTTTAATTTTCATGCAAACTTTCATTCACACAATCACATGTACTGGAAAATACTTATTCATTTTCATACTATGCATAGAGTAACATATGTTTACAAAAAAGCTTACACACATTTTTATACATGTCCTCTACAACCTCCAAATCGCTGCCCAGTATCTCGATCTTTAGAAGTTCTCCTAATCAAAGTGCAGCTGCGAAGCTAATCAAAGGGCCCTAAATAACTCCATCTCCCAACACAGGCCATAGGAGGATTAAAAATCCACTAGCCAGAACTGGGTTTCTTCGATCTGGGGGCCGCTAGCGCCTAATGAGAACTCCCCAAAGCCCCAGATCACAGCCGAGCTGCTGGGCGCAGCATGCTGAGGCCCCTCTTTAAATCCTAAAGAGATCTCATCAGGACCAGATGAAAATAGATATTGCCCTCTCTGAGTGTCAGATGATTACTAGAATGGCAGAGGATTATAGAGTGCAGTTTGGATGTTAGTTCTGGGAGGGGGAAAAGAATCTCAAAGTGTTCTTGTATTAGTGTGTGACTTTTACATGGCATTAGGGCCCTCTTTTGTTCTAGTATGAAGCTTGATGACAATTAAAGTATGCATGTCTATACTGAACTGCTGTCATTAGATAACAACTGTTTGCCCTGCACCTATGATAAGGGAGTAATGAATTTTGAATTACTATATGTCAGTATTTAGTTTAAATAGACACTTTTTATTCTAGCTCTTTATGATACAGAACATGTTGTGTTACCAAAAAACAACAACGCTGACTGTAGATTATCTTTTTATTATTTTTTATATGTCTAAGTTGTACAATTCTTGACACAAACTATTTAAAACTGTGCTGTAACACTGAAAACCAAAGCAAAACATTTTGGTTAGCGCATTTAAAGGTGCATTTACATTATCCAATAAATCAAGTGAAAATGGGACAGACACCATATGTCTGGAGTGTCCTTTCCATGACAGTCTGCCACAGCCCATTTGAAGTTATTCCAGTTTCTCTAACCTGTGTTGTCAAAAATCAGTCCATAAATCAGCCCCGCCTGCCACCTAGTGACAGTTACAAGAAATGTAAAATACTCCGCCACAAAGAGGCTGTGTTCTTTTACACAGATAGAGTGGGGAAAAGAAAGAGCAAAAGCCTGGTTTAACATTAGTTTGGCTTTTTGAGATGCAGAGTGTTTAAAACAGCCAAAGGACTCAGCATCTTATCATCTGGCATCTAAAGCTAACGTTAGCTACCTGCATGGCCATGGTTTTACCTTTGTATTGCATTGATATGATTTTACTTTTGGAGTAATTTGAGCTTTGTGTAATGTTAATGCTTTGTGGCACAGCAGCAGTAACCAGAGTGTTCCACTGGCTTGTCAAATTTACCCATTAGTCAGATAGCACTAGCTTCAAACTGAAGGCTGCATTTTGAACAGTTTGTCACAACTAGGCATCCATACTGTATATTGCTGCTATGAAACAGTATGAGGTAGGAAAGGCAAAGAGAAGTTAGGAGCAACTTATGGTGTCAGCTTGTTTTGTATCTCACTAGCTGCTCTTGCACCTGAAAAGTAATTAGGTAGAATAGCTTTAAAAAATAGATATGAAACTGATGAAATGGATTCACATTAATGTTCATATGGTTTCTCAGTCTCATTTGTTTGTGTAAAGCAGCCACCTTGATAATCAAATGAAATTAAAATTTAAAATTCTACCTATGTGTTGTCTTTCCCGTGACATACAATGTGAAGTGCATGGTGAATGTTTTTGCTGAACCAAAGCAATCAGTACATTAATGATTTTCATTTACACCTAATCTTCATTGGTACTCATTGAAAAGGGAAGAGTCTGTCAAGAATTTTCCATTTTTAGTTCATTCAGGCATAGTTTGTTTGTCGTGATGAATATCCAAACCACTACTGTCCATTATCAACATAGTTTAATTTACTCAGTAATAGATACTATACATATTTCATAAAATAATGGCAACATTAAATATAATTCCATGTTCCAGGAGTGCAGAATAATATACCAATGGGTTTTTAGCATGTCTATCACTTTCAAACTGCAAAACTGAAGCCCCAGTGAAAAATTAATCTACATGTATTGTTGCATGCCTACTGTATGCATATACATTCACATTAGGAATTTGTCAGTCAGCTATTTCTGTCTCTTTGCAGTAAGACACATCCTGGGAATCTATTTGCCTGTCCCTCTTTCAGAGTGGAGAATCTGTGTGCTCTAACTAGACCAACACAGATCTGACAAGGTTGTGTGCACCTGTCATGTCCCACTCTCCTATAACTTTAACGTGTTCATGTCTAGGCCTGGCAGGTCATTATAATAAATGAGGTGGGCCCAGTGGACAGCCATGCCTCGTTCCTTCTCCCTAATGGGAGCGAAGAAATCTGCAGACCAATCCTTTACGTTGACTGATGCTGAAGGCTCAAAGAAACTAGTTAAAGTGGACAATTAGGATTGTGGGGGTGGGGTTATGTGTCCCTGCCCAATCATATGAAATGTCCCTTGTTATTTTAATAATTCAGACAGCGACTAATTTCTACAGCCAGACTGTGTCAAGGTAATGTGCAGCTCACATGTCCTAGATGTGTCACTTTGAACTTACTGCAGACTGGTTTCCTAGTGGGGGAGAAGGTGTGGACTTTCATTTACATCAAGCATGGATGATAATATTGAGAAAGTGAGAAATGCAAGAGGAAGAGCTAAAAGGCTATTATTGTGTGGTATAACATCTGTAATAGAGCATTCCTCTGTGCATTGTAAATGTAGAGTCTTGTCTCTCTTTCTTGATTTGACTGCAACCATATTCTATACTCAGCACCATCACCCTCTACAGCAATGTACCAGCAATATGCTGAACTGAACACAAAGAAGGCATAACTTGTATGAAATTCTCTCACCCCTTCTGGGGCATTTTCTGCCCTCAGTTCTTACACAGCTCAACAACAGACCTACACACATACCTTGATGCTCAAGTCTAAGGCTGTTAGACCCTCCACTCACATCTGAAGTGGCTTAGCACAAGTGCAAATCTCTGCAAACCAGACCCTGAGGACTCTATTTCATACTCCTAGCCCCTCTCTGCGTCTTCCTCTCCAATATGCCTGACCTAGACGTCTGTGCTCCTTTCATCCACATTCCCATGGAAACTCATTTAGCCTAGCTAGAGGGAGAAGGCAGCCCTCGGTTCAATTGGCTGGATTTACACTTGAGATATTATTCATTACATTAGCTGCCATGCTGATCTCTTGCTTGGTTGTTCTCTCTCTCTCTCTCCCTCTCTCTTTCTATCTCTCCCTCATTGTCTGGTGCCAGGCTTTGCAATATATTCCCTGTCTTAAAATTCATGGACTTCTTCTCAGTACATACCTATATTCAGTTTTCTGCTATTGTTACCAACCCTGTCTCATCGCCACATGGAAATTGCATTCTTGAATGTCAAGAGCAATATTTTCAAGGACAAATTAAAGCAATGGCACAAAGCTGCTGCACAGCAAAGTAAACTTGTCTCAGATTTATTTGAATGTATGCCAGAAATTGTAACCATATGCAAATACAAACATATCCCCTTTTCTCTTAAAAAGAAACAAATAAATAAAGAATAAGAATAATTGAATTGTCTCTGCTTGTTAAGGCAATTTAACATGGTGTCCAGACAATGTAACAGTGAGACATTTTGTTTATCTTCAAAAACCAGTGTGTGGCTATCAGCACCATGGAATGTAGTGGCTAATTGTCCTTGCTATTTCAGATTTTATGGTCTTTAAGCTCATTGTATAATTGCTTGCCAGAGCCTCCTTCCTGCAGTGAGCTGAACCATAATGAATGTGCATGCGTATGTGTGTGTGCATATCAAAAGAAATGATTCTTCTTATTCACATTTATACTCAGTCCTCATCCACTGTCCTTTCCTGTTTCTCCGCATATTTAATTATGTGGCCTGTCTGCTGTTTGCCTGCTGCTGGGTATAATATGTAGCGTGTTAATGGTCATTACACAACTGGAAATTAAGCTATTATTCTACAGTGAGCAACAATATCTTCAGCTGCAAAGAGCCTCTGGAAAAGTAATGTTAGAGGGGTGGCAGACACTGATTAGCTTTAAATCTAACACCAAATGTCACCCATGGACATGTGCAACATACTGTACAATCACTGACAAATATGTTTTCCCGTCCCCTCTACCTGACAATATTACTCTTGAGGAATCACTTTTTTGTTTGTTTGTTTATTTTCGGGTCAAATATTTCACTTGAATTTTACATGCGCCTGTTTGTGTATGTCTGTGGTGCATTACTGTATACCGTATACTTACTTTTTTTATCTGTGGTTGATGTGCACATTCATACAGCACCACACAACCATGCAGGTGTGTCTCTGCTTCTCTGTGCTTATGTGTCTGAGCATGCACAGTCATATACTATATGTGTATACGCCTCTTTGTCAGAAGGGGGGGGGGGGGGGGGGGGCAGAAGGGTGGGGTGGGGGGTGGGGGTATCCATCCCTCCCGGTCCATTTTTTGGAGATAATGACGGCCATTTCTTCTTCTCAGTGACTGATGACAGGCAGAACTAACCGCTAATGGCATGCCAGTGCTGGAGCGTGCCACTTATGTTATTTTTCCTGACAAGGCTCAGGGGAAGGCTTCATTTTTTTGACATTTGACCATGCAAATTCACTCCTGCTACATTATTCTACATTTACATCCATCTCTCACCCCTCCAATTCTTCCTCTGTCTCCAACCACCCTACCCCACCCCACCTCTCCCTTTTTCCTTAAGAATTGGCTAGTAGTTGCAGACAGTAAAAGCTGGGCTAATAAAGTGCCGTGGGGGGAAAAAACACTTAACAGGAATACAACATAAATTCTGAATAAAGAGTCCAACCTTTGCAACGTCTTTCCAGTTTATTTTCAAAGCAAATGAGGCACTCACACAAAACAAAACTGGTAAATGCAAGGGATGTGGTAAATATGAGCTGTGCAGAGTGCAGTCAAGGTGAATAGGAAGGGCACCAAATAATTAAATGACACAAGGAATTTCAATTTGTGTCATTATGTATTGTTCATTTTTTGTGACAAACTCTGTATATGCTGTAGCTGTACAGTGCACGAGAGAACCTTATGATCTAGAAAACCACTCTGATGATTTTGCATGATTTATTATCAAACCTTAAAAAAGAGTTGAAGAATGGGGACAGCTTAGTAGGAATGAGCCACTATTAGTCAGGTTAGGTCAGAAAGAGTATGTCACAGTAATGCACAGCCAGTGCAGTCCAGAGTTAGCAATGATTTGAATTTCTGCACAGATCACAGTTCTGTCAGTTCTTGTCAGGTCAGTTTCTAATGTGTAGCCTCCAATCCTGCTATTATCAACAAACTGTCAATTTTCTGCTGGTTTAAAAATGATATAGTTATAACAAACTCCTCTTTGAAATGTTGCGTTCTCTGCCAACTTTTTTGTTTGTTTTCTGAAAAATTGCTATTCAAAATCCATTCTGATTATTTTTTATGAGCTGCTTTCACGCTTCACATGATCAAACTATAGTATGTGCCTTGAGGAATCACACGTCCATATTCAAAACTCTTAGTTCACAAACGTCCGGTGTGGGCCGCAT
>NW_018127911.1:5281697-5291384 GCF_001952655.1 Monopterus albus
TCTTTGCTGCGTTTCTCGTCTCATAAGTTAGTGATATGCAACTGCACTCTTATTATTGCAACAACTTCATCGCCCTTCAGATGCTTTAAAGAGTGACTGTCTCAACGGGTGGTGCCAGTTCCGTCTGTACTGTGTACAGTCATTCATACATATGTGTAGATTTGCATATGTGCGTATGTATGCGATCAGATGCGATGTGTTTGTGCTTTCCCAGCTAAGACACGAGTCTGTGCGTGTGGGTGTGTGTGAAAAAGAGAGGGAAAAAGAAAGAGAAACATGGGGTTGATGGGTCTTGGTGGGTCAGCACACCTGCTGCGGCTACAAGCACTCTGGGACAGCTAATGTTCTCTGAGCTGACAGGAATCTCCCCACCACTCCAATGCCCAACCCTCCTCCCCTCTCCTTCTCCTTTAGTTTGAGCTCAGATAGATTGTCCTTGTAACGGTGGCTTATAAGATAATGTGCCACAGAAGGCTTTTTAATGGGGGTGGGGGGTGGGGGTGGGGACTTTGATAGGTTTTCCAGGACATAGAAAAAACCATACAGAGGAAGACATATGCATGGGATACGCATGAAGACAAGAATGGACACACACATTGCCTGTGAACTCACAAACTTAAACAAATGTGGATGTGCACATGCATCCATGCACACACCCACACACACACACACACACCTGTCAGCTTGTTTTACCACATTATTATGGCTGGCAGGGGGTCTCTGGCCCTCTGCTGTTCTCCAAAAGCAGCCTGTAATGTGTCAAGAGAGAGAAAATGAGGAAGGAGAGAATAGAAGGAGGAAAAGAAAGAGGAAAAGGAGGAGGGAGACTGCCAGCTGACAATGAAATAAAGCCCATTAGAGGGAAGTAAAATAACACAGGGAAGGAAGTGACAGCAGGCCTGTTACACACACAGCTTTACTGTCTTTAACTACTGTCAGCCCCACTGGGTGACAGCAGCTGCCATCTCTCTCACATACACACACATAAAGGCAGGGATATACACACACAAGCACAGAGATACACAAACAAGCACAATCAAACACACAAAGTCTTGCAATCACATATCCTCTACTTGTAATCATGCATACGCAGGCATGTGTAAATAGAGGGACATGCAAACGCACAGCTGCAGTATGGCCACAGAATGCACACATCAGAAACAGTACGGAACGCTGCCCTAAAATCCACCAGACATTTGGAAGATGCCTTTTGTTGTGTTTGAAAGTTTGAAAATATTTTAATTTGTCAATGTTTTTAAATGTATATATCGAAGAAAAATAAATTAACATGAAAACAAGAAATATACATTTGAATACTGGTCCACTATTGTATTCCATTAGTAGGTTGCACTGAGGAGTTAAACTTGACAGTATTTTTGTCTCCTTCCACCAGTCTAATCTACTTTTATTTGAGTTACTGTAAGATTTCTAAAAATGCTTTCTAAAGCCCCCTAAAACATGTGAATTAATATTTGTCTTGACATTCTCAGGACACAGTGGGCACACAGCGCTGAAGAATTTCCACAAGAAATCATAACGTTATGAAAATCTATTCTTCCTCTCAGCAGGACCAACTGTTCTCATCAATCCTCATACAAAACATCTAGTTATCGGCATTCAGTAGCTACATCTCCGTCTGTCCAGTGGTCTGTGCAAAAATAATGTCTTAAGTGGTGCAGCTTCACTGTAACAGGCTTGCTGCATGCAAAACATTAGATGAATTGAAATGAACATGTCACTGGATTAAGGAACAAAAAACAGGTGTTTAAAAAAGTCTAATGTTTCCTTATTTTCCGCTGCCAGAATTACAATATTTCAGTGTGTCATTACGTAGTGTCCGAACAGTTGTCACATTCACTTAATATATACACCCCAAGCCAATAAACATTCAAAGAAAAGTGAAGAAAATTATCTAAATATCTGTTTCTCCAGAGTTTGATGAAAACCACCGTTTGTTTTTTTCAATAACCGTGACTTTACAAAGTGTCTGAGCTGCTATTTTAACCTTCCATCGGTCAATGAAATGGATGATTACAATGATATTAGGTTGGACCTTTGGAAGTAAAATGGATGTCATGTTAAGCCACTAATGTTCTCATCACTATGGTCATTCAAATGTACATTTTAAAGTGACATCAAGGTGACCTGTCAGGAAAAATGTATTTAAAAAAATAATACATACAGAAGACTTGTCAAGCTAGGTCTCACTAATATTTTGAAATATTAATGTGTACCTCTATCGATGCATGAGCGAGGGATATTCTAATAGATACTCAATTATTCATACCCATAAATAAAATCTGCTTACCTAGATTAGGACTAAAAACCCCTACTATGATGGTTTATACAGTAAGGACAGGCTGGTAATGTATTTATGCAGAGGCTTCTGATGTTCAGCTGTACCTGCACATTAAACTCAGCCACATAGTGACAGCATACGTGCAAACTGCAATTTAGAAATTAAGGTGCAATAGTACTCAAGACAGTAAAATGTATAAACATATATCATGTTTACAATGTATATAAGAAGCTTTGAAAGGCCATGTATGAGTAGAGGGACATTAAACCCATGTTTTTATATGTGATTTGTTAAATCATCGTACACTGAAGAGCATTTGAAAGAAATAAGTCACTGGAAACATGATCCTCACTGTAACAGACTCAGTGCCTTGCTTGTGTCTCTGCATGGTTGTTTTTATCACAGTGAGATGTCTGATTCATTTCATCCTCCAGATCTGTGAGACCACTTGTGGGAGAGAATTAACTGCTAATCAGTTTTTAGTCACAGCCTGTTAATATTTAATTGAATAAACGAACAGACACAAACAACTTAATGGGGAATGGTAGGATAATGTTTTGCATCTTCCCTTGTTTAAAATTCTGTCACAAAAAATGTAATTATTGTTGACAAAATTAATCACATTATAATTATGTTGCAGCCTAAGACAAGAGTTTTGAAAATAAGTTAAACATGAATCGTTTTCTCAGCTATGAACTGAAGCATTTCTTCTCGTTTCAGTGAGACTGCATCATCAGTCACAGATAAACTATATTACTATATAAAATGTTAAATGTTTTTTGTACATTATAACTGTAAAATCTTTAGAGTTCACAACATGTTTGTCTACGGTGTAGAGCCCACAGTGGGCTAAATCAAATCCAGCCACATTGCCATGGACAGTTCAGATGAAACAGTCCTTTGTAAAACCGCCTGGTTATCGACTGGTCCTTGTAACACCTGGTGGAAACCTGTTACTGTACCCTCAAGATTCTTTTATTGTCTCTTAGCCACCCTTAAAGTTAACTGCTAGAAAAAAGGATCAATGTACAATTAGAGTGCAAATTGTGAAGGTTAGGTATATCATCGTTTCACCAGAAGGCTTTGCTGTAATATAGATCATTTGTGAATTAGGTTACAATATACAGGCACATTCCACACTGTGCCACTTTATGATGTGTATTTAAGTTGCATTTGATAAACATTTCCAATTCTAAAAAACTAATTAAATAAATCTAAAGAGCTCAGGGAAACAGACTAGGCCAGAAACAAGTAAACAGCAATTGAAACACCCAGAATCAGCAGTCTAGCTACATCTAATACAGTCTAATACTAAAGTCCTGCAAAATCCTACCTCCATGGAGAATGTCCAGTTATGTTAAAACTCTTTCAAAGAGGGGTTCATTCAACTGTATAATCATTTGGGAGGCTGTAGTTTGCACTGCTGTTGAGCTGTACTGCACTATACAAAAGGTCCTGACTCCTGTAAGTGGCTGGACAAAATATCAAAAGCACCTGTCAGGGACTGAGGAGTTCTTGCACAATTTTAGAACAGTTAGCGCTAAAATCAAAATACAAATGCTTTCATAAATTAACATCTTTTAAAATGTTTAATATTGTGACAATTTAGCATTAGAGATATTGTAAGTGCAGTCATATGGTGACATACAATTAAGAGATGTTTTCAGTGTTCTACATCGTTATACTGCTCTGTCAAATTTATTATGATGCTGTAATAATAAATGTACAGCTGCTATTTTGTCTTCAGATTTTCCAGTTTTCTTCAGTTCTGTCCCTCTTCAAAGTTTAAAGCTGAAATATTTTAGTTTGACAGAATTAGCACAATGCATCACTTCATACCCTGGTATAAGCCGCTTTGGCAAGATGTAATCAATTAAGGTGGATGTGCTAATAATCAGTGATCACTTGGATAGAAAAGAGCAGTCGTATTATTGAATTGAGGGTGAGTACTTAAAGACTTCTAATGAGGCAAGCCCAGTAAGCCTGTGGAGAATCTGAGAGGCAGGTTGCTCCGATAATGAAGTCTTCAGCTGTGGTGAGGAACACAACTGTGTGTGTATGTCTGTGAATAATGATCCCAAGTTGTGTAATTAATTATGAACATGTCTGAATAGAGGAGAGATTTCAATAAAGGCTTGAGATACATGCAGAATGAGAGGGAGAGAAGGAGAAAAGAGAGCGATATAAAGATCATCCTCCTTTTTAGTTGATCCCATCTTAATAAAGCAGCAGAGCGAAGGATGAGCCTGCTGTGCCCTCCTGTGGCCACAGTAGTGAAATATTGTCTGCCCCACTTCTCTGTCTATGCCTAATTGAAGTCATTCTAAATTCCATTATCCTGTAATAGGAGTGTGCATCATGGAGTCATATCAGTGAGTGGGGTTTTAATAACAACTTGGAATGAAAGTCTTTTTCATCACTGTAAAGGTGCATAAAAACATTGCTTCAACAAATCAGTAAAACACAGTGACTGGGAACTGTTAGATGATATTCCCTTTTAACACATGTGAATTCTTGACAGTGTTTTTAAATAATTAGATGACAGACAAATAATAGAGATTTTGATTGTCACTGTTTTGATCAAAAACTAGTTTGTTTTGAGCTGAACAGCAAATACAGTAGTAATGGACAAATTCCAGCAAACAATTATTCTTACTACAGTACAAGGAATATTACTACAGTATATATAAGGCACAAAAAATATTGAAGATTGCTGAATAAACACAGGAAAGACTGTTTAGTCCTTATGAGAAGTAACCTAATTAGTGAATGTGTTATTAACACAAATAAAATTAAATTAAAAATGTCATTGTTGCTGTTTACAGATCATTACTAGTATTACCTTATATTTTATATTATATGAATCATTTAGTTGTAAGTCCCCTTGTTTTCCTGGTGATTTCTCTGCAAGCTGCCAAAACTATAAGCCAACAAGCAAGTCAGTTTTACAATCTGTGAGGCAAATAGCCACCATTCAGACAGTTGGCCAACAAGCCACCCATACAGGCATCTCAGCAGTCAGTCAGAGTGACAGTCATTCCACCAACAAGTCAATCAGCCACTCATCTAATCCTTTAGTCAGTCAACAAGCCAGTCAGCTCTCCAGCCAGCCTGCCACTCACTGGGTTAGCCAGTCAACATGCCACAGCATCTACTAGTCATTTAATTTGCTCCTTCACAGCTGCCGAACCAGCAGCCAGTCTAGACTTCAAATAGCCAGTCAGTCACTCAGTCAGCCAGACAGGAAACCAGTTAACCTCTGCCAATGAGTCAACCACTCTGTCAGTTTAACCAATACCCTACCTGTCAGTTTTGCACAGTATATATTAAGTAGTGCTGGATAGCACACGACCTTTCTCACTTCCAGTGTGGAGGAGCCAAATCATTACTATTACTATGGTAACCGCAGGGCAGAGGCACAAACTGAGGATGAATAAAGACTGAACCATTTAAGGATGGCCTCCTCACACAAACATATGTGCATATACATGAGGACATGCATGCACTTAGAGACACAAAAAACACACATTCACAATACGGTAGCTGACATGTGCCCATCTCCCCTGTTCTGCCCTTGGAGAATTTAAATGCTAAATGTATGTGCATATTTTTTCATAGCAAGAGACATATTAGAATTTTTCCAACAACCCCCAGCTCCATCCGCTGTCTCATATGGAGGACATGAAAGAGTCTGAAGCGCATAATTCTAGAGGAATTAAGGGATTCCTTGGTGGCCCTGAGTACCAGGGGCCATTGAAATGATGAGGCGGCTTAAGCGCTTTGTATCCTCCCTTTTAACCTGCCCTGTCTCTGCCAGTATAGCAGCTTTTATTTTTCATATTTTTTAGGGTGTGCACATCATTAAATATTCATCTCAAAGTAAAGTAATGACCATCTGTTTGTTACTGAAATAGGTACACATATCAGAACAGAGAGGAGATAGATTTGTTGCCGTCTTTGGAATGGAAGGAGACAGAGCAAAGACAGAGGAGACAGTGTCCTTGCTTGTATGTCCATGTATGTGCAGACTGTATGTGTTGTAGTTGTTTGGAAATATGGGATAAAAAACAATCTTCAAGTATAGAATTTGGTGCTTACAAATCTGCTTTCATTTTTCAGTTTTTAAATAAATTAACTATCTTATGCAAAAAGGGTAAACTAACAAAAAGACACAATTTCTCCATTTTCCCCTGTGAGCTTATGGGAAATGATCTCACTCTTCCGTTTTATCTCTTCTGCTGTAATAATGGCTATCGATCTGTGTCAAAGGGGGCAGAGGGAAATTGACTGAGAAACTCTAGCACAGTCAGAAAGGAAGAATTCCCACTAGACCTTCTGGCTGGTGTTGCATGCTTCATATGGATCACTCTGCCCGTCAGGGGCCACTTGCCATCTCACCTCAACTGTCAAACATTATATTGTGGACAGATAGATGCTCTCTCTTTCGCTCTTTAAGGGGACTTTACTAAAGTGTAGTGAGCTGACTTTATCCATGGAGTTGATAAAAATATGACAGTTTATGTTTCTGACATGAAATAGTTATATACTATCTTGCTGGTGGTGAAAAATAAGACACCATGCACTCAGTCATAGCACATTAATGCCAAATATGTTCCTTTATTTACAATCCTATCCACAATGTTAAAAAAGTTAACTTTTATTAAACACTGATAGACAAGATTCTCTTGTGTATTTAGAAGCTGCTTAAAGGATAGGAAATGTCCACTAGAGGGGGAGATTGGACTGTTTTTATTTCCCCACCAAAATAAAATGAAGAATTTACATTCACATTGTTTGTGCAGCTTTTAATGTAAGACGTTGTTAAAATTTTTAGCCTGACTGTATTAATTGGTTAGGGGATTTTTGTCTTTGGCTTTAGTTAATTATGCAAAGACTAAAGGCCTTTCTTAGAATGTTATACTCCAAGGCTACAGTTAAATGTGTAATTTGGTGGAGCTGTCCTTTACTGGATCCAGGGTGTACCCCGCCTCTCGCCCAATGTCAGCTGGGTTTGGCTCCAGCACCTACATGTATTGTCTTTTCACTATAGGTGGCCAGTGTTTTGATCCATGTTGCCCAATTTATGCTGAAGATTTTTATTTATGTGTATAATAAGGTGGTGTTATCACTGTGTTATTATGAGAGCTACTGTGTGTACTGACTTTGTGTGTGTGTGTGTGTGCATTGTCAGTACATGTTTTTGTGCAAAGTCTTAGTTTGATCTAGCAAATTAGCAAACTTTTTTTGTGACATCGTCCACATGGGGTTTATCTGTCAGCTTTTCTGTCACTGTACTTGTTTACAGGTGGCTGGTGAGCGGAGTTGTCACTAGTTTTTACAAATCTGCATCACCTGGCCTGGGTCTCCAGACAAGTATAAAAGACTGCTTGTGCTTGTGATCTGGGACATCCTGATTCCCTGGGACTGGGCCTTCTTCTTTTGTTTTTATCCCATGCAACATATGAAATGTTGTACTTCCACCCATCCATGCACTGCACTCACTGCTGACTTCTGCCTACTTACATACCATACAATTATGTTTTGGTTATGTTTAAAATACCCACTGGCATGCAACCTTAGTTTTGTGTGTGGCCTCCCTTTTTGTGACCAGCTGTGAGCCAGGTGGTACTTTCAGTACATTTCACTGTACAACTTAAATAAATAGATCAACAAAAAGCTGTTCACTAGAAATAAATTACATTTTTGACGACTGGTAACTGACAATTTAGTTGGCTGTTGTCTTATTGTTATAACTTTCATTTGTCTCTATTTTTGTAATTTGAGTTTTTAACTTTTAATTTCAGTTTTTCATAAAAGCAGATGATCATTCACATTGGAAAATCCTGAAGATGATAAATAAGGAAGATGATAAACAGTCTTTGGGTCTGCTTTAGACTGTTCTGGTATACAGACACACATATTTAATGTATAGTGTGTGTCAGTGCATGGATACACAAGTACATACTGTTTATGCTCTAAATATAACACACATATGAGCTTTAAGACAGCATGCATGGACAGAGACAAAGACAGGGACAAGCTACATTGAACATTAACATTCTCATAAAACAAGCATAAATAGGCAGTGACACATGCACACACACACACACACACACACACACACACACACAGAGAGAAAGAGAGAGAGACTCACTAAGTCAGTAGAGGAATACCTTTTCAGAGGAGAAAAACCCTGAAGCTTCTCCTTTCCTCTGGATGTTAATTGAAAAAATTTGTTTTACAAAATAGTCCCCTGCTGGGTGATTGCTTAGGTCAAGCATGGCCTGGCATGATTCATAAACACTTTCGGGAAAAAATGATTACAGCCATTCTCTGAACTATTGCATTGGCAAACCCCTCCCTTTGTATGGGGCACAGTGTGTATTTAAAGACACTGATCTGTTCAGCTGAGTGTGTTTTGCCATTTGAGAAAAATAATTTACAGCAATAGAGAGACAGAAGTGGAGAAAGGGTGAAATAGAGAGAGGACAGGAAACAAAGCAGCTTCTCTTTGACCCATACTCATATTGGCCTCTGCGTTAAGTAGAGTTCAGTGGCAGTTCCCACAGGTACCAGTGTCAGGTCTTTCTTTTTGTAGACTCTAAGTCTTGTGCAAGTCATTGAGAAACAGGGTTCACAAGTCAGTTCACAAGTTACTAAACTGTATGTGCACGGCCAGTAGAGCCATATTCCAATGAGTTGTAGAGCATCAGATGAAATTGTTTAAATTTTTACAATTGTTTGCTAAATGTAGGTGGCAGTCTTCCTAACTTTAATGACCTTAGAAAGGTTTTGCTGATATCCATTCTTAGGCTTACATTTCTGTGGGTGCAGCTGTTATGTGGCTCCCGGGGACTCTCAGTGTAAGAACCTCTGACCAGCTGTTCACAGGACCTATAACAGAAACAGAAGGCATCTCCCACTGCAATGATCACCTCATGCACCAAGCAAGCATGTGTGATACACAGAGAAGATGGTGGAGGGATTTGCTCTATTCAGCTCAAATCACTTTCTGGATTTCTCCTGCTTTCTTGGGAGTTATACTAGTACTACTATTATCAAGTTGTATTAAACCTCCTCTTCCCTATGCAAAAATATATAATGAATAAAGTCTTGCTGCTATGTGCCACAGGGGAAACATCCTGACATTTTAGCTTTACAGAAAATGGCTTGAGATTACTTCAGTCCTAAGGGAATTTAAATATTTCAGATTCGAGTAAAGCGTGAGTGCTTTATATTGTTTTGTTTTACAGTCAGATCAACACAGATTCAGATGATGTAATGGCACAAATGGTTAACTTTAATACAAAAACTACTATTAGCAAAAGTAAAGGCATTCAAATGGCAGCAACAGCTGTGTATCTCATTGATCAGGTATGATCCATTCT
>NW_018127911.1:5291426-5309836 GCF_001952655.1 Monopterus albus
AACCGCTCTGGAGCCCCCCAGCACTGGTGGTTCTAGGAGGAAACATCACCAGTACACTGCCTGTCTGTTCTGTAAATGTCCTGTATCTGTTGTCTTGTTTTCTATGTCCTGTCCTCTGTCCTGTCAATATGCTATTTGGTGTAGGAAAAAAGAAAAAAAGAACTCTGTACTCCCTCTGGTGGCCAGAGGATGCAGCTGTACATGCCTACGTGGACTCTGAAGTACTGGAACACCAAAAAAAATCACACATAAACATGAGCAAAATTACAGCACATTATGCACACAAAATGCTAATATGTGGCTGACCATCAGCAGTCAGTGGCAAATGCTGACTTGCCATTAGTTTGGCTCAAATATAAAAAAATCAACAATACTGCATGACCAAATTTACATTGGAATACAACAAAATGTTTTCACTGACAGGTTTATACCCAGAGCATATATCATGCATTTCAGTCATCAACAAATTAACCATGCAGACAATATGCATACATGGTGCATGCATAACATCTGAGCAGGTTCTGGTCATTAATCTTCTCAATATTCTAAAGCCCAGCAGCTCTAATTAGCTTACAATTACAGAATAATAATTTCTTCTTTGAAAAGAAAATTACAGCCCTTCTCTCATTTTCATTTATGATGGAATGCAGCCCGGCTCTATAGTGTGTGTGTGTGTGGGTGTGTGTGTGTGCATGAAGCCGAGTGTTCATGTGTCCATGCCTGATAATGTAGAAACAGACTGCCAGTCCTCAAACATTTGGCACAGGCCCTAGGTATGTTATTATGCTAATCAGGTTAATTGAAATGCTCTCCTGGATCATCAGGTAAAGGTTTCACTCATTAGACAGAGGAGCTACGTATGTATTTCACTCAGTCTCCCTTTTTTCAAAGAGACACACTGACAGATCGAACTGACAGGAAAGCAGCCATAGACATTATACAGTATCATGTAGCCCTTCATGATTTCTTGGGAATTAGCTATGTCTGCATTCTGCATAGTTACATGACACGCTAATATCTGGCTCCTAATTGGACTGGACAAGGGCTAACATGCCTCTGATGCAACCTAGTCAGGGCAGCTGCTGCAACCAAGGGAGGCTATTTCCACTAAGAGGGATTAGTGGAAAGCAATTGTCAGTGGATAAGTAAGATCCATGGGTGCAAAAGGTTTTCCCTGAAACATAAAAATGCAGACATATCCAAGAAAAGACACAACTTTCACAAACTGGCACACACTTTTATTGTACATGAGACAACATAAAAGCAAATATATGAAGAGCAAGCACAAAAGAGTGCATGCTTTCCTTGATGTAGAACACTGTTCTAACTTCTCCATATAAGGCTATCATATTTTTAAATCAAATGTGACTAATTACCACTTAACAGTTGCATGCTTCTGTCAAATTCATGGGAATAGGACACACATGAGATCACTGTGACCTTGACCTTGAACCTTTAACCACTAAAATCTAATCAGCTCATCCTTGGATCCAAATGGATGTTTGGGCCAAATTTGAAGAAATTTCCTCAAGGTGTTCCTCAGACATCACAGTCACAAGATGGGAGGAAGAACAACCTAAACATAATGCTTCTGGCTATGGCTATCATGGTGAAAAGATGCCCTGTCCTGTTACATATACAGTTTTGCAAGTGTTTTCCCTGTTCAGTTTTTGCTGTTTATTACACAGCTACAAAAATATAACAAACTTTTGGATCGTCCATCCAATGATCCATCAGTGGATCATTTTTGATAATAAGCATTTTGTGACCCTGGACCAAAACAGTGCAAACACATGCGGTTGTGTTACAACAGATCAGAAAATGGTCAATGTGTTGTGCACACTTGAAACACAACATCTGTAATCACAGATGGATCAAAGTAACAAAACTGTCAGCTCAGGCTAATTGATCATGAGGACAAGCATCGTTATTGCAGAGTTGTTGACAAAAGGCAGATTTGGCATGATCCTAAACAAAGGACAGATTTATTCTCAGTCTTTTCCTTCTTTTCCAGCCAGACTTTCAGTATTTCATGTGGGCTCTCCAATGAAAAGCTCTTTACACCAGGAGACTAATGGGCTGTCATTTTCAGATAATGGTCTTTTAGTTGTCTGAGCTTTATGGACACAGTGACAACTACTTGGGGACTGCCTACACAAAATGCTTTGCCTTTCATACAAGGACAGGCTTGTACTAGAGCAAATTGATCAGGGGTTGCTTTAACCACTTATTGAATACATTATTGGACTGGACCTACATTACATTAAATACAAGTAGAGCTGTGCACATCTCATTTCATGTCTCCAATACACAACTTCTGCAATTATAGACTAAGAGTAAAAGTAACATTATCAGTGTGTTTAAATTCACCAAAAAAAAAACAAACAAAAAAAAACAGTTTAGCCAAATGTGATCCAATAGAAGGGTGGGTAACAATAGTTGGAAATCAACAAAACTCTCCATTATTCAGGAAGGACTAGTTCAAGGAAGCACATATCAAGGGTCTGTGCAATAAATTACCCCACATCTGGGTATCATAATGTGTGGATATATTTTATTCTAGCATTTTGTCTGTCCTCCACAAAAGGAAAAAAAGTATCTGAATGTCAGATCTGTCTCGCTTGTCATCTTCAGATGTCTGTCATCTTTTATCTTTGACCCAGATCAGAGGTAGGAATGTGGTTATTACTAGCGGAAACACAGACATATAAACTCCCTTAGAGAACACTACATTTCATAAGAGGCACTTGTTTTAAAGTCATAGTAGTGAAAGGATGCATGTATTCAAACAGACTATGTTTGATGGTTTTATTGCTCATTTTTAGACTGAATAAATTTACTGTGTGTAAAACATTCTGAAAAAGGAACTTTCCAGGATTGTATATTGTATGGAAATACCTAAACAAATTTTATATTTTATATTATTCTGTACAACCAAATGCTTTTGGAAGGAAAAACAACTGTGAACGGTGTGAAAGTAAATAAATTCAGCTGAGAGACAAACCCAAACACATTAAGACCAGATGGTATAGTGACGGGGAGGAAATGTTTTCTGTTGCTTTTATTCTACAGCCAAAGTTGTCACCATTGGGTTTCCCTCAGTGTTTGATGCTTCGAAACATATTTTCTGGTTCACTGCACAACCACTGAGGCAGCCATGACAGTTTCTGTCAACTCTCAGGACCTTCGAACCTCACAACCAAAATAAAGCTTTGCTCCTGCTATGGATGGTCACCTATTCTGTCACTGATGGGGAAACACGCTGACAGAGGCGTGACCTGTAATGACTGTCCGCCACTGATACTTCAAAAAGATGGCTCTGTGAGAGCCCCAAGGGACTCACTAAACTATGATTCATAAAATATGCTGATGTTTAATGCTTTATTAGTTGTTGTGATTAACTTGAATGGCCATTTGACTGCACTTTAAAGAAATTAAGCATTACTTACAGAACAAAGCAGACCCTTCATGGGTGGAGAGCTCTTACAACCAGACAAGGCATTCCTTTCAATCATGTTTGAAAATGTGCCGTGGATGGGAGCCATGGCTCAAGAGTTCAAAGCATACCGGTTTGGCACCCAGGCAGAGGGTGGAGAATACTTTGTCAATTAGGCCACTGTGCCACCCAGCAAAACCTCTGTGCAGTGTGTGTGTGTGTGTGTGTTTGAATGTGTGATGAAGCTCATCACCATTAGTCTGATATTTCAGACATTTATCACAGGACTTGTGCATATGTGTGTTGTGTGTGTGATTTCCATAGTGTGATTATCTGAGGGGGTGAAGTGGGTTTTGATTTTTATTGACTGGTGGTGTGCCAGTGAAGGAAATTTAATCCCTATCAGCACTTTCACTCAGTCCAGCTCTGAATATGTGATTTATTTGGTAGAATCCATTCTGCACGAATAGTGTTATTGAAATCAGGTGAGTGTAATAGACTCCAGCACAATGTGGTTAGTATCTGAAATGTCATTTATTTATCAATATCATGACCAGTAGTGAGGATATAACCACTGCAGGAGTTGAGTTGGTTCACTACACAACTCCTAAACATGAGTAGGTGTTTTCTTTCAGGCTCTTGGTAGTTAAGTTGGTCTGTAATCACTGGCACTTTTCATAATTTTGCTAACCCACAGTGGTATCTGGAAACTCCTGAGGTTCGGTGGAAATTACGGTGATAGGCGCGGTACATTAAAAGCCCACACACCCTGCATGAGCTCTGCTTTACAGTTGCCAGAAATGCAGCACACTACCTCTAGGACGTAGATTGACAGTGAAATAATTAAATTGTGCAGCAGAACAAAGATGGTAATATGAAATATCTAAAATGGATATAACACATTATATATCTAAACATGGAGATTCTCTATTCACAGGCCAATAGTCAAGTGAAGTTTGCTGAAAGCCCCAGTCAGACAGTAAATCTAAGTAAGGAAGCTAGAACTGGCATCAAAACAAAAAATAACAGAAAACATAAACACATTGCCTTCCATTATCTACAGAAACTGGTGCACTGACTGCTTTGGTAAATTCTACTCCACTCAGAAAGGATATTGCGCACATGGGCTTTGAGCTAAATGAGTAGGTTTGTTCTTTTCCTCATTTTCGTGCCAGCAGGTCCAGTTCCACACCACACTGTGGGCACTGGTGGGTTGTGTGGGTCAAAGACTCTTGGCCAGCCATCAGTTCCCACATGGTGAAACCCCTCCATCAGTTTGCAGACATGCAAAGGTTTGAGTTAAGGAAAGCACTTTCCTTTGGGTCTGGCAATATAAAATAGAGTTACTGTAGTGTACAGAAGGAAAGGTTGGCAGCACTGCTGAAACTGGCATTTCTTGTTGCCTAAATTTGTGCAAGGAAACATTGGCCTTAACCATGTACATTAAAAGCCTTTACAAAGGCCAATTTGTTGAACATTTTAAACATGTATTAACCACAGAAAGATGCTGCAAGTAAGGCTTTTGTTATATCATACTCAAAAATCTGCAAACAAACTTAATTGAATCTGCCAACTCTGATAAAGGTTTTACTTTTTTTCCAGGCCCAGATGAAAGTATTTATTATACCAGGACTGTTTACACAATACAGAGGTGATGAACTTTAGCAGGCTCGCACCCCTGCAGAGTGTCATAAGACTAGCCACTTAGTTTTTAGGTTTCACCCCCCTCCCCCCAGAGATGCTCTTTCTGCCCCAGCGATCACATACAGACCTCTACCAATAATTAGTACAGGTCCTCAGGCTTTCCTTTTCATTTTCATTTCAAAACCAGTAAGACTAGTGCTGTGTTAGCAAGTTAGGTTTTGCCTTAATATCACAAAGAAACAATAAAGGTTAGTAACAAGAAAAGTTTGCTCCTCTTACAATCAACAATATTTTCCGCAATATATTTTAAAATATTGTGCTGTAAGAAATTGTCAGCTAGCTTGTAATATTATCCCTTTAACTTCAAAGTAAGGGAGCAAAGCTAAAAAGGACCTAAGTACATTTACTGTACTTAAGTAGAGTTTTGAGATATCTGTACTTTACTGAAGTATTTTCATTTTCTGCTACTTCATACTTTAACTTCACTACATTTTAGAGGCAAAATGGTACTTTTTACTCAATTACATTTATTGGATACCTTTAGTTTGTAGTTACTTTTCAGAATAAAATTGACTATTCAGTTCAATTCAATCCCGGCTCTTGTTGGGCGGCCTTTTACCTTTCGTACTTAAAGTATGTTTTGATGGTGAGGCTTTTGTACTTTTGCTTAAGTAACATTTTGAATCTAGCACTTACTTGTAACAGAATATTTTTACATTGTAATATTGCTACTTTACTTAGGTAAAGAAGCTCACTACTAATGTAAGGGAAAACAAATGGGTTAAGGGTTTCAGCGGATTATTAAAATAAACATAAAAACAGCATAGTGTATTTATCTTAATTAGTTACAAAACTGGGATTTGTGATGCCAGCTATCACCTCTGTTAGATTTGTAATTAAAAAACAAAACTTGTTTTCAAGGCATAACTGGTGTTTTGATAGGACACTTGTTGCAGGAAATAATGCACAAATGATTGGCTTATAGCCTAAACCACTACCTGGATAGCAATAGATCAACATGATGATTGCCACTATAAATAAGAATAATTAGAAATATGTCAGGTTAATTCAGTATTGTGTCCCAAGGTGAACTACCACTGCCCTCATGATCAGTCTGGGTCATGGTCCCACATTGCAACAATTCTCCAGTCAGCTGATGTAAAGCACCAAAACCTCTTTAATCAGTGGTTATTATGAAGACTAATACTTGAGTCACTCAGCCATGTCCAACACATTATCTAGTTCAGTGGTGGCTATGTTAAAGGGAAGGGTGAAGCAGTGCAGGAACATGTTCCAAATGCAACTTCCCCCTGATTGCTGTTGACCCTACTGCACCAACAGTCTGCTGTTTAGTGGTCAATAAGTGAAAGTACCAAGTCTCCATTTTACTGATTGCTGTTGTACAAATAGAACAGGGCTCAGAGTAACATGAGGACAGTAATACTGTTTGAGAAGACGGAAAATCAAAATATTTAGAACTTTAAAGAAGTGGACAATGTGACACTGTTTTTCCTGGACACTTATACTGAACATGACATGCATGAATAATTTTCATCACTTTTCTGAAGGGAAGTTATTATCATTTACAGACCCACAAATTCAGCTCAGAAACCATTTGAAGAGAGTTATTGCCCTGTCATTTGTGCCTTTACACATATGACTTTACTCACGTGTAGTTATTCCTCATCAAGTTCAGCTGCAGTCCCATTACTAAGGGCAAAGCACATGTTGCAAAGCATACTGTTTTCCTTGGCAAATGCATGCTTGCTTGTTGTTGTTATAGTATGTAATGTGAAGACAGAACTATCATCGTGTTAAGATTTTGGGAAGTGTCACTGGTGATAATGAAATAAAAGCTGCCACATTATATTAGATTAATGGCAGGTCATATCTTTTCACTCTCCAATCCAAATAAAAGCATTGTGGAGCAACCACAAGCAAAGTTCCCAGTTCTGCTCTCGAACTTCAGCATATCACTAAACGATTATATTACATAATTCAACTTTTTGCCATATTCAGTGATGAAACAAGAGACAGCATTGCATCCTTAAAAATGGGATGTGTATCAAGTCTGATCTATTTTTACATGTCAGTCTAATTAAGGTTTTCTTTTTCTTTTTTATTAGGACGTCTACTCTTTACCTCTTTACCTTTACCTCTATAACCCCTCCAGGCTGAACCAGCATCCAACTACCTACCTATGTATAACAACAATAACAATATAATAACTCTATAGAAAAATAAACAATATTTAAATAATAGTCAAGAAAAGCTGATCTGTTGTTCAAAGTTAGCTTTCAATAAGGGCTCAGCGCATGCAGAAAGCAAAAGGTCTCCACAGGCAAAGAGCAATGTGTGTCCGAAGCACTCCCTTTTTATAACTCTGCTATCTAGGTATGCAGACATAGTCAAAACATTCAGACATAATGTCCTTGCACATAAAGCACTTTACCTTGGTTTCCCTCTGCAATACTCAGACAAAGAAGAGCCAGACAGACTCTGGCATCTTGTCCATGTAACCTAACGGTCAACATTACTGTACACGTAAGCCCACCTGTTGTAGGAGTATTGACAATCACTTAGCCAATGTCAAACATGTAAAGCATCTATCAGTAAGCATTACAATTTATTTATACATGATTTGATAAAATTTCCATCACAACTTTTTTTTTCAATTCAAACAAGCTTACTGAAATGAAATTTTATTCAAAAATCAAAAATTTGTGAAAATTCCCTGTTATACTGTTGTTTAATAATGACCTTATGCATTTTAATTAAAATATTGTTTAAACTAGTGAATGTTTTTCGACGTGACATGATACAGTCTAAGTTTACATTAGCTGTAAATTTGAAAAAGTAATGTAAATATTAGCCTTCTAAAGCATAAAGCAAGATCCATAAATTGGTAACTGGGAATAAGCCCAGCAGTGTCCAAAAGCCAGACTTCTTTGCCATCTGCAAATATTTAGGGGAAACAGTTGATTCACTTGGAGCTGATGCATCCAAGGTGTGTAGGCTACATGCAATAAGGTCAAGACAATAACATTAAAGGCTTTAGCATTCTTTGACAGCAGTAGAGAATTTCTGCACACCCCAGACTAACCCTTCAGTCATCAAACATCTAGCACTGCTGCACTCTCACCTTCGTCTTCCTCTCCACCTCCACTTCCTTTGGCTCTTGCTTCCTGTCAGCTCCTATCAGCCTCCCCTCTGTGATGCTCAGAGGGGAATTTAACAACTGCTTTTGGCTTACTATTCTCTCTTTCTCTTTCTCACACACACACACCAACACCCCCCACACCACCACACCCATACACACACACACAAAAGCACAAAGAAATTTTAAGACAAGTACTGTGAGACTTAAAGGAATATTTAAGTATTTTGAAAAATATATTTGCCTTCTTGCCAAGAGCGACTGTAGTTGAGAAGACCAGGACCACTCTCTTCCGGCTTGTTCAGAATGCTACAGCCAGCTGTTGGCTAACGGAGCTTAGGTTAAAGACTGGAAACAGAGGGAAACAACCTGGTACAAACACTGAAGTGTAAAACAGCAGTTCACTGTTTAAAGGGGTGTAAACATGTAAAAAAAAAAAAAATTAATTTATTTATTTATTTTTGGCTAGGACCAGTTGCCAGTGAATGTTACCCTTTGGTAAAGATTATACAAGCAAGAGAAAACCTGATTGATTGGTGAGCTTCAGAGATTTTGTTACCTGGAGCCAGGCTAGCTGTTGCTAACTTAGCTTTGTTACAAGCTAAGTTAGGATACTGGCTTTTGTGTACTTAGTGTATAGAAATGAGAGCAGCACCAATCTTCTCTTGACAAGAAAGCAAACAGGCATATTTCTACTTTCACAAACTCCTTCTTTAGCTTGTCTAATGCATTTGCCTTGAATGTTCTTTGAATGTTGTCACACTATTCAATGGCTTCTATCAGTAGTTATCAGGACCGTTGATGTGGATTATTAGGATCCAACTCAGTCTAGTTGGCACAGTTGACTGTTATCATGTGCCAGACCTTCATCATCATGGTTACAACAATAAACACAAAGTTGATCAACTTTAAGCAGAAAACACAAACAAATACAAACAGCTGTTTCCCATTTTAAAGTCCACTTTGCCAAAGTTGAAGCATAATTACTGTATGGGAGTGATAACAAATGATGATGACCATTTAATGGGGTGATAACATTCGAATCAGCTGTCTAATATAAACTGATGCACTGTTCGTGGGATACAATATCTGGATGTGCATCAGTTTGTGTAGAAATTCTGTACATGTGATGGAATAATTACTTGATGTGCCAGCTCTTTTTCCTTTGTAACGCCCCAGATGATACTGGAGAAGGCATTCAGTCAAGCTTATAAAGAGAGAGGGAAGCAGATGAGTAGTCAGACAGGCGGGCGGACCCAGAGGCAGCTCAGAGGTTCAAAGGTCAAATCACTCACAGCAGGTGGTTGCTTTATGTTCAGCTCCTTAAAACAATATCATGTCTTCTCTGCTTTTTCAATCTGTCCACACCCCACCACCTGCAGGACACCGTACTTCACAACACAAAGTTGTCAGACTGTTTCAAAATTCAAATGCTTGACAATGCTCCAGAAAGCTGGGCGCATTTATATTTCATAAATATAATGAACCAGCTAACAGAAATAAGTGAGCAGACACGTTTGCCATTAATTTGGTGATACCAGTCATATACAGTGAGTATTATATTGCAGTCTATGCACATATGTCCCAGTAAGAATGTGTGTGTGTGTGTGTATTAATGTTTGAGAAGGAGGGGTATATAACTTCAGCAGCAGCTGACACTGTAAAGAATTCCTGAGCCTCCAAACATATGGTAGGAATTGTCTTCATGATGGCATTTTATCACTGATTAAATCCAGAGTTGGCAAACTTAAGAAGAAACCTCAAAGTCTGTTTTATACTGTACAGTATATGCACTGCATTAGTTTTCTAGGTTTAGGGCATGTTACTCTCAGGTTGTCCATGTTCTGACCTTTACTAATCCAACTTTTTATCTTTAGGGAACTGCAGTAACTCAGAGTTTGTCATTAAGTTTTAATGCAGTCATATTATCTCATGTATGTCCTGCCTGATTTTCAAAGCAAATAAATCTTTCGTGTGTAGCTTTATCACTAATCTGACATGACACAAAAGATTTGGGAGTCAGAAAAGTCCTGTCCTACTTTGAATGGGTCTACTAGCATCCATCACTTAGTGTAAATTCTCATAGAGGGCTCTTTAAATAAACCTATGCGAAAAATAATGGAACAGAGGATATGAAAATGGTGAGCGTTCCTTATTGTGCTTACATTCACCTCTTATTCTTTCACTCTGATCCTGATACACTGATTTAGTGCCTATAAGATTATACCTTAAATGGTCACACATTATTTCTACTGCCGCACAGCAGTGTACTCATATGGTTTTCTTTTGAGAAGGATGAAATACTCCAGAATATAAAACAATCACTCTGGATCCTTTGGCTCCCACTCTCTTTTAAGCACTACAATGAATGATTGTGGGGAGTTCAGAAATGTTGGCAGGCTGCCTATCAGTGCAGCTGCGGAATACAGAAGAGGTGGGAGAATGATGAGCGGATTAAACAGGGTCAGAGTTTGGATTTCAGACAGTAATCCATCACAAATTTTACCCGCTTCAGGTTGTGCTGTAATCTGCAGATCACATTTGGGTTACAAGACCCACACTGCTGAATTTAAATGAACATCTGCATCCCTGCATACATACTTGCATTGTCATTCTCAAATGAAATTATATGGAACAAAACAAACAATTGTTATTGAAGTTGCACTACTGAGCACGTGCAGAGATGTCATTTGTTACCTCATTGCCCTGCAAGCAAACACAACATCTGTTTTATTCTTTTAAGCACACACTGATTTTGTTCCTGTTGCGCGCATGCATCTCCCACAGCCTGAGAGATGGACACAAATCCCATTTGCACAGGGGTCAAATGTGATTGTCACCACCACCACCCCCTTACACCCTCTCCTCAAAACAAACACACACATACAGTACACACACACAGAGAGAGAGAGAGAGAGAGAGAGAGAGAGAGAGAGAGAGTCCTCTGCAGGTTTGTGTTTAGACCTCGGTAGTCTCCCCGGGGAACTGATTCGGAATCGGTGCGTCCTCAAGTCTTGCCAAGAGAAGACGCATCCTATTTAAGACAATCACATGATCTCCTGTCCTCACGCGGGGGGGGCATGGATAAATTACAGTGTGTGAGTCTGTGTGCGTGTGTGAGAGAGAGAAAGAGGGGGAGAGAGAGAAACGCTGGATACTGATCGGACTGTCTGAGTGAAAATGACTTGCCCGAGGACTTGAGTCCATGCCATTAGCCGCTTCGGGATATTACTGCGCTAGGACATGAATGGAGAACTGTGGAAGGCTGCATCTGAAAGTCGTTGATGCTTCACTCCCACTGAGCTGTTGCCACCACTGCTGGATTATTTTATTTAAGATCCTAGGATTGGTGTCAAGGGGCTTCAGGTTTTGCATAAAGGTGAGCCACAGACATGACCTGCCTAAGGATTTGTGCAGAGCGGAGAACCTGGACGTTGCTCGTTATCCCTCTCTTCTGTTTTTTCACGCTGAGCAAAGTAAGTCAGCTGCGCCTGTACGCGCCTGCATGCAGACCTCATAAAGTTGTCAACAATTCAAAATGACAGGGCTGTCGAGTTATTTTCCATGAAATCTGCAAGACACACAGACCAAGTAACATTCACATGTTCTTCTTTGCAGAGCGTACTTTTGGAAAATGGTGATGACCGCGCTCAAGTGTCGACTTTACTCCAGTCTCTCAATTTACCTCAACATACAGGTATGTTCAGTGTTTCACAGAATTCTGCCACTGTGATGACAGTTAGTGTGGGAGAATTATTATCAGTGGTCCATGGTCAGAGGTTTACTTTTCGACGTAATAAAATGAAAAGTTGAGCTACTTTTCAAACAAGCAGAAGCTGCACCAGCAGCATCAAACTCACCTGCGCTGTATTTTAATCTCTCCTCACCGCTAGGGGGCGACCTGCACCCTGACACAGAGCAGTAGCTACTGCAGCAGTGCATTTCCGACTGGGGCCTGCAGCAAATATTTAATTTCGCTTATTTAAGGCAACTTTAAAATAACTTGATATCTGGGTAGTAATGTCAATATGTTACATTAATCTACTTGCTGAAAAGCACGCTGAAGGTAAAGGCTCCCTTTTTAGCAAGCTCACATTTTTTATAATGCATTTGGGAGTGACCAGAAAATGATGATGCATTGAAGCCCGATGAAGCTCCCAAGTCAGTTTACTAATTAGTTTAAGCAGTAAGGACGAGATTTCCATCTGTTCTTTGTTTTGTGGATCTAACCCTGGGTGGTGTGTTGAGTCAGCATCTCCTCTGGCTTTATATTCTCGTTCAGATGTTTAGTTTTTTTTTTTTTTTTAGTCACCATGAAAAGCAGATACATAAACAAATAAACACACATCAAAACTCCCTTCAGTGGGCACATATGGAGTTGATCTGAAACAGAAGTGAAGTGAGGGCTTTCCCTCACTTCTGTTTCAGATCATCACACAGCCAATGGTTCAACAGTGCTCTGTATAAATGTGTGTAACTTACTTACAGCTAATGTTAAAGTAGGTGAAGAAAGAGTGCACATGTTCACTTTAAGTCAAGTACTAATGATGCTCAGGAGCCACTAAACCAACAACCTAACCACCACAAGATCTTGTCTCAGTCCATCAAACAAGATATATGTGGGTGTGTTGTGCACATACGTTGTTCCTGCAGGCTCTTTGTTTGCATACCGTCAGACAAGGGTCACTGCAGCTGGCGTTTGAGTTAGGGTGTGTGTGTGGTGTGTGTGTGTGTGTGTGTGTGTGTGTGTGTGTGTGTATTTGGGGGGAGGTGGACAAAGCGAAAAAGACAGAGAAGCCCATTTTCTGGTTTTGCCTAAGTGCTTTGGTGTCTGCATGGGCTTGAGACTTGAACTATGTGTGTGTTCTATGCAGTCCTGTAGCTCTTGAGTAAATTGCACTTGTATTACAAGGACTGGAGGTTTGCTTCTTACTGTGACTACACAAACTAAAATGCATGCAGTCACAGTCATATAAGGTGCTTTTAATACATGCATCTTGCTAATCAGCATATGTGCAGGGCTTTAAAAGCAACCTCAAAATGCACCAAATAGCTAAGTTCAAACCTCAGGCATTCACATTGCCAGCAATTACATACTATCTGTCATCCTGCACGTTTCTCCCACTGCCAAAAACATGCCTGTGTCTGTGCTATATTTACTCATTTTTCAGGCTTGCTAAAGCAGGTCATACTGTACAGTAACTGAGTCTGGCTCTTGCTGTTTTAATGTGCAAGGTTCTGTTATTTCTGTGCACTTTCAGCTGATAAAGTGAATCATTTTCTCTTGGTAAGATTTGTAATGGTCACTGCAGTATTGTAACAAAATCAACAATGGTGCTGTTTTATTTGTTTGATTGGTGGTTACTCACCCACCCAAAGGGTTTCAAGAGCGTAATGTTTCAAGGTATGTAATGGCTTACAGTAGCAGGCACCTTATCTAACACAATCCCATCACAGTAACAGAAGCTGGTGAGAAACAATGTTTCTTTGTACAGTGGTTAGAGAAAGAATAATTCAGGTTTAACACATTTTGTTGCAGCCCATTCTTACTCAGACAGTGGGCACCTGTGGCAGCTACTGTCATGCCTTCCTCTAGAAAACCAATTTTAGTGCAGCTCAAAAAGTCAGCTACTCTTTTGATCTAACCATTGGAAGAAAGCCCAATAGTTTCTGTGGCCAGAGCAGCATTAGGCATTTAGCTGGTCTAAGAGGCCTGTGACCTGCCACCATCTCCATTTATGACCTGCAGTTATCCAATCTCAGCTGTAGCTGTAGTAAAAAGAGCTGTAAAACACAAGGTCAAACATGATTCGCTCACGGCTGAAGGGCCCATGTTTGAACTGTCCAAAATCCTTCCTTTGTAACTCATTCTTGATCCAGCAAGTGTATATGAGGCAGGGCAAGATGGATTTACAAAGGAAAGTAAAAGGCTGTGGATTTTATTGCATTCGTGATACAACCAAGACAGTAGCTAACACAGCATGCAGTGTATCAGAGTAAGTGAAGTTGACACATTAAATTAGAAAGTACTGACCACTAAGACCTTAAATGTTTTTTTTTTCTGCATTTGTAAAATTGTGTTTATTACATCTGGCATCATTGCTTTCTCTCATCATTGCCCTCCACTGTTAGATCCCGTAAAAAACACACATATCAAATGACAAAAATTTGTCTTTAAACTAGATTCTGTTCATCAAAATTGTCACTCATTTTGCTTCTCACTCTCCTGTCATTGCATTTTAATTCTGTTTCACTAGGCATACATTTTGTAAACAACAAAATAATTTTCCATCTTTCTCCTTTCTCTCCTTACTGTGTTGCTCTCCTTTTCTGCCCAGAATATGAGATTATATCTCCATATGAGATCAACTACCAAGGTATTTACATCTCTCACGAAATCGCCCACCACCAGCGCAGAAGGCGTCGTAGAGCCCTTACTCCAGATGCAGGCTCACCAGGCACTAATAGCAGCACTGAAACAGTCCACTTCCGGCTGAGTGGCTTGGGGCAGGACTTCCACATGGAGCTGAGGGCAGTCTCAGAAAGCTTGATTGCACCTGGCTTCACTATCCAGGTCCTGGGAAAGAACGGCACCAAAAGCCTGAGGGCCTACCACCAGGACGACCTCTGCTTTTACCAGGGCTCGTTGAGGTGGAGGGTTAAGTCCTCCGTGGCACTGTCAACATGCATGGGATTGGTGAGTCTGAGCATACACAGAGTCGGGTTGCAGGAGGGTTTGGATGAGAAGTAGGGAGTAGATGAGCTGGCTCTCAGTTGGTGAGTGAGTTTGCAGTGAAAAGGGCTTAAGGGTCTGTTAATTTGAAAGTGTGTATACTGGTCATTTTAATTTTTTGGCATATTTTTTTCTTTTTTTAAAAGTTTTGCCAGCATTTGGATTGACCTGCCATGTGAGTAGTGTAATTACTCTCACTGACCTTGAAGCGATAGTGAATCTGGGAATCATAATGAAGAAATTTGGCTCATCCTTGGACGCCTGATAATATAAACAAAGCATTAATGTTCTTTTCATGCTGAAACCCAGAGGGAGAGAAAGAGAGAGGTCTATGACTGGATTGGATTTCAACTCAAAATTCAGAAAACACTGAATTAGTATAGAGACTGGGTAGAAGTAAATGATTTAAAATATAAATGCATGTACTGTAATTTTGGGTTAGAAGATATTAGACACCAAATGCAAATCAGACTGACCTAAAGGAGAGAGTGAAAGGAGAAACATGGATGAAAGGAGGACAAATTCAAAAGTTGTAAATCTAGGGATTTTTTTTTCTTATAAGACACTCCTTTTATTTGACACAAACACAATCATTAAGCAGCTCTTGCAGTATGCTACTGTGAAGCTGCCTTTCACAGAGCACAGAGAGTCAGTGCATTGTCTGACTGGCCTGGTCAGAAAATTGGCTTACTGTATACTTGACATACAGTAAGTTGAGTCAACACTCACTGGCTAAATTGGCAAGAAAATTCTTCCCTCAGACCAGTGTCGTAGTCAAGTTCCCAGTGTTCAAGTCTGAGTTGAGTCCAAGTCACTAAAGAATAGTCCGAGTCGAGTCAGAGTTGAGTCCCTGTTACTCGAATCAGAGTCATCAAGGTCTATGTTAAACAGCTGACACAGCTCTATAGTTGTTTTTGGCAGCCTGTTTTCATTTTAGTTTTAGTCTAGTCTTTGTGTGAAGCTGTCATTTTAGTTTTTATTAGTTTTAGTCAATTCATACTCTTTTTAGTCTAGTCTAGTTTTAGTCGACGAAAACTGATGACATTTTAGTCTAGTTTTAGTCAATGAAAATTGTATTTTAGTCTCTTTTTAGTAATGCAATTCTATTTAACCCAGGCTATAGAGTATAAGTACCTAGTAGTATAGATGAAACCAAAATTTACTTTTAGCCAAACCCATTTCAAACAAGGTTATCTTATTATATTATTGTTACCTTATAGACTCAAGAATACATCCAATACACATTTTGTGTGATTTTGTGGCCACATTTCTCCCCATCTTTTTCAACAACAAACTTCGTTTTCTTTTCCACTTCTATGTAATTAAAGTTTTTCCAAATCTCGCTTCTTCTTTTCCTCCCAATGACAAACCCCGGCTGGCCGGCCATCGATCCCTTTCTCTGTGTCAGACTTAACTTTGTTTACTGTCGTCTTCTCAATAATGGGGCGAGTGGGGCTTAAGGAAGTGATGTCGCCTGCATCTGCGCAGTGCGACGCGTCTGATGCGGCCCCTGAAGCGAGACACAGAAAACAGAAATACTGCAAAATAATAATAATAACATGACTAAACGAGACAAAATAACGTTATAACAGTTCATCTTGTTTTTTTATCGTCAACAATATTGCATTATACATTTAATTATAGTCATTGTCACATGACCAGCATTTTCGTTGCATCGCGTCTCGTTTTCGTCACGCGATAAAGGTTTGTTGACGACATTTAGTCATAATTTTCGTTGACGAAAGCAACACTACACAGCTGTCACCATTTTATATTCCAAACTTTCCAACAGTGTATTGCAGAGGTCACAGCCATAAAAACTGTCATAATTTATTATTAATCCTTATTGTAATGTTAATTTTTTAATAATAAGACATTTAATAGCATTTTTCATTCATTTTCATTTCATTTTTTTAAATAATGAACACCACAACACCACATGAAGCAGATGACTTTTTTGGCAGTGACAGCAAAGGCCACTAAAAATACTGGACTCAATGTCAAAACAATGTTTGGGTGTTATTTCATCTTCTTATTTAGCACACAGTATAGTGTTTGACTGGCTGTTGTGACCAACATATTGTAGGAGTACAGTTAAATGATTTTTTAAGCTTAAGTGGCATATTTTGAATGGACTTAATGGACATAGGTATGGGTTTTCAGCGCAAGAGTAATAATCTTTGCACTGGCACCTTAAGAACAGTAGCAAGCTAACTGTGTGCAAATTACATAATACAGAAAACTGACTTGAGCTGCATTGTCATAAGGAAGAGTGGGGTTGTAGCATGTGAATTATTGTCAACTCAGTAGAATGCTAACTTGGCAGTGCTAGTAATGTTAATAATAGCATAATATACAACATGCTAAATCTAAAACAGAGCAGATTTAATGGTTTCAAAATGATTAGTTTACACAGCAACAGCAGTACAGGTTGGTTGTACTGTAATATGCTTCGACTAAAATGTGTCTGGTGGTGTTTGGATGTCATTTTGCTTTTCTTTCTGCCTCTTTTCATGTGACATATCCAAGTTGTCCTGGATAAAAGTCACTATTAGAATATGTAGGCTAACATTGCTGACTGGACAAATTATTCTTATTATTACCCTCAGACTTGGCTGAATTTCATTTCTGGCCTTGGAGGACCTCCTGTGCTGCCTGAACATAAAGAAAACATTACTATAGAGAATGACATTAAGTAATCCTAAATGAGACAGCTTCAGCCTAAGATCCCAAGTACCAGGCACTTACCGCTATTAGTCTGGACTAGTCAAAGGACCATGAATACATACTAATCTTCTCAATCTTGAACTCACATACTGTATATATGCATTTATAACTCAACAATCACCAGGGGCAGTGCAGCAACTGAGTAGTAGGCAGAGAAACTCCTGTCATGCTAGTTTGTGCTCATATGTCAGTGCAGATTCACAGGGAACTGAATCTGCCATAGATAACTTGCAACCTTGTGAACATTCAAGCACTGCATCAGTAGGACCTTATCAGAACAATATTTTTTTTTAATAAAAGGTAGCTGAAGTTTGCTCTTGTTTCACAGTTTTATCTAGTGTCATAGTAGGCTATTTGAGATTGGTCTTGGTCTCGAGACCACTTTTTGCAGGTGCTGTCTCGGAATTGACTGCATTTTTACTTGGTCTTGTCTCTGTCGCGGACAAAGCAGAATCAGGATTTTGTTTCAAGACCAGTCAAGGCCACAACTGTCAGTAAAGTGCCTGTACATTGTCTGTTTTATTTGATAACATCAACACTTTGTGGAGTGTCTTAAGCTGAAAGAATGTAAAACAAAAAAAGGCTACATATCAGAATATGTATAAAAACAATGTCAAGAGTTCTATGCTGATATCTTGGTTATGCAAGTACTATAACACTTACTGTAATTTGATTAAAAAAAAACTGCCTTTGCATATTTTGGGGAATTTTTG